>NC_053167.1:63767406-64067406 GCF_016835505.1 Polypterus senegalus
TTTCTGTTTGCTTTGGATGCCATTGAGGAGGCAAAAATTAGTGTTTTCTTGGGTAGATAAGACTAAACAAAAACCTTAAACCTTATAAATTAAGAAATCACCTTGTCAGTGTAGCATACTTGTAAGCTGTGATGTCCCAGATATTTTATCAAGAGACAAGTACATCAGATGGCTCTTGTGTGGCCTATCATTTCCCCACTTTCCTTTTGGGGTATCTTGTTGCCACCTTCCAGCTCACTAAACAGGGCCTGACATTTTAGGAGGTTCCTGGAGCATCTCTCTTTGCAAAGTACTTTCTAAAGAACTGATTGCAATTAACAGACTAGATTTTTTTTTTTTTTTTGTTTATGTTGTTTAATTACCTGGCAATACAAACTACAGTATAAAATTATTGTTGTTAAATTATGATGGCATACTTTAAAACAAGTGTTTTGCTTATTTCATGTGATTTTCATATATTTTGGGGCACCATTTTTCTCCATCGTGTAACATTTTTCAGAAAACATTTTTTAATTGTCAGTAATGCACCAGTCACTATTCACTTGACAGTCTTGATTCTGTAGAAACTAACTCAGAGGGAGAAAGTACTTCAGGGGACAATGAAAAATTTGTCCCAACACATTCAAACAATTAACCATAGCCATTCACTCATGATTTTCTTAATGATTTAGTAACAGAATTAGGGCTCCTTAAAGATTCTGCAGAGCTCTTGGGACCCGATTAAAAGCAAAAAATGCATTTCATCCAGATACACCTTTCTTTTGGCACCAAAACAGAGAAGACGACTTTCCAGCATACCTCAAGAAAGATGGATCCTTGGTTTATTGTAATATTGTAAGTGGCCTAGTGCAAAAACCTGGCAGAGATTAAAATGCAAAAGAATGGAGACTATCTAAAATAAGCCTAAAAGGAGTACTTCTTCATAATGGTCATAAATATGTAATACCTCTTGCCCATTCTGTATATTTGAAAGAAACATATGAGAACTTTTAAAATCTTCTTGAGAAAACTAATGTCAGTGACACCATTCCTTTATATGGGGGCACTTGAAAGTTCTGTGTATCTTACTGATTCAGCAGTCTGGGCATAATCCAAGTTTTCACTATGTGTGGGTTAGAAGAGCCAAGAACTCACACTGGGCTCTGAAGTTATGGCCCTCTAGAAAACAGCTACACCTAGATGTTTAAATTGCCATGACCTAGCTTGGTGAATCCAGAAAAAGTGCTACTACCACCACTTCATATCAAGCTTGATTTAATAAAGTAGTTCATCAAAGCCCTATTAAAATATGAAGCCTGTTTTATGAATTTGTGGTTATAGTTTCCAGGTTTGTCTGAGGCTAAATTAAAAGTGAATTTTTGCCGGACCTGGTATTAGGAAACTGGAAAACTGAATTCTGCTGCAGAATTTAATGATGCAATGAAAAACTGGAACGAGCAGCTTGGGTGTCATTCAAATGAATAACTACTAGATTTTTCGGTAAAATAAAGATCCAAACTATAAAGAAATTGTGAAAAAAAATGTTAACTAAGTTTTAAGAATTTGGTTTCAACATGAGTCTCAAAGTTAACTCTTTGAATTTGCAAATTTTCACTAAAAATCTTGGAGCGGTGAGTAAAGATAGATAGGTAGATAGATAGATAGATACTTTATTAATCCCAAGGGGATTAAGGAGCTGGGTGAAAGATTCCATCAGGATATAAAGAGTATTTGCACATGTTTAGAAATAACCTGCCATTCACTTTTGACGCATCTTAAATAAATCTCAACACCGTCTAATTGTACATTTACAAACAAAAATGTTGGGCATGTTAAAAGCGTTTTACGATTATAATTGAAGACACACTTGATAAGACAATATAATTACCGTCTTGTCTGCAATTGACCACTTTGTAAATAGTAAAGCGTAGCCTTTCAGTCTCCTGCGCTGCTGAGACACGCACGAATCGCCCCAGAGCAAGTCTCCTTCCCTGGACACTCACACGAGACGCGGCACTTTCTTATGCGCAGGCGCCGTATCCGTACGGCCTCGTTCTGATCCGGGGGTAGTGGCACCAAAGTGAACTCTACTGTTGACCTTTCACTTTGGTATAGTTGAACGATAAGCTACCATTCGCACATGGGCTACTTAAAAAAAGGTCGGCCAGAACCCGTCTTTTTTACTTATAAAAAGCAATTCCGTGCCCCTTTCCATGCAAAGTAATTAAATTAGCATAGCATAACACCCCCTTTTTGTCGTCCCTCGGCACGCAAATGGAATCGAGAAAGGCAGCAAAACAAAAGTTAAAGCGGGACAGAAAGAAAATAAGACACTTAATCGGACCCCACCGAGATTTCGTAAATCGGTTGAAGCAAAAGAGTTTACCAAAAATCTTAATGACCAAAATAAATAAACAAAATAAAACTTACAATATTACTCACCAAGGCAAAGAAAAATACAGTTACTGATTTAGTTACAAGTCATCAGTAGAGCTACTTGTAAGACCAGTTCAACGGTAAAAGATTAAACAGCAATTTACAGGCACTGGTATAGGGTGATGAGGTACAGTATGTGAAATTTGGGTAGAGCAGAGTGAGGATACATTACTAATATTCTTAATTTTAGTAGGTTCTAAGGAAGTTTTTAGAACTGAATTTATCAGTAAATTGAGTCAGTCACTATGGCCAGGTTTAGTTTTTACCCTTCACGCAGTGCTGTTGGCATATAAAATGGATAAGTGTATTACAAAAAGGATGTGTGGATGGATGATAAGAATACATAGCATGCTAGTGCAGTGGTTAACTATACATCTCAATGTATATTTGAATTTTGTATTTTCTCCCCATTTCCACATGGACCTCTACAGTTTCCTCTTACATTCTAAAGACAAGAATTATTATGATCATTATACATGATTCATGTGATTGGCCACTCTGTAATTAATTCTCTGTAAGTGAGTGTGTGTATCTACTGTATAATGGACTTGCACCCTTTTCAGGACTGGTTTCTTTCATACATCCTATAATGCAGGCTATGGCTATGTGTGATTTAACTGAAATAACTGAGTTCAGAAAATAAATACATGAACAATCATATTGAGTTTCCCAAACATTTTCTTCAAGAAAGTCCTAGACAAAAGAAAAGACTCAGAATATAGTTCAGTAGCAATTAAACACAAAGCAGCACAATGATACTTTAACACAGTGGATGGAAATTTGTAGCATATCTGTAATTAAAACAAGCCACACCTTCTCAAATATGGAATAATTGAGCTGAAGGAAAATAAAATCAGTGCGTGCAGATATAACTGTATGTAATATACTAGGACCAAAGTGCACTCTGATAATCTAATAATAAAAGTTAGATTATGCAGTAGCTGCAATAGAGTAAAAGGGCTGAATCAAACATAAGAAAGGAATAATTCTAATATTGAGTCATTAGTCATGGAACCTAAGTACAATTCATTTATTTTTAGAAAGAATGATTTCATTTTAATATTTACTAAACATAACAAACAATACAATTACAGAATAAACACTAAAATGGAAACTAATACAAAAGCGCTACCTGTACACTCAGACAATAAAAATACGATCATGTAACATTTTATTACATTTCATTGCACCAAAAGAATTATACTTAGATTATATAAAAACATTTCTTAAAAATGAAATACATATACAATGTATTGACGAAAAGTTCCACATATTTATCCATTTTCTGAGTTCATTTAATGTCATTTTTGGATCACAAGAGTTACAAAAAAACAACTTTATTTAACCACACTGGGTAAAAGAGAATGCACAGCATCAGGACTGCATAAAAGTGACCTAGTATTATAAATAAATAGTTAACCCATGATTCAATTTATTTTCTTCTAATTAGGGAAGCACTTGACCATTATTAGCATTCCCAAAAAAAAAATCAACATTGAAACAGCTGTAAATATAATTAAAAGATTGTTCTTCCTGCTGCAGTGTAGTTAGTCCTTTCCTTTATTTCAAAATTGGCAACTCTGATACAGAGAAATGTGTCCAATGATACCGTCACAGTAGCTCTGTTTTTGGACATGAGGAGAGAGAGATAAATAAGTGAGAACAAATAAATTGATAAATATTCAAAGGAATGAAAGTACCTGTTATTTGATGTTATTTTGTTGACATGATTTGCAAGCTCTTAGCTGACACTCATTAACTGTTTAATTTGAGGGCAATATATAGGTGCGGTGTGGGTTATGCTGAATTTTCCTCTATTGATGGCTGCTGCTCACTGAAACATTAAATGTGTTGCTTTCAGTGCATAAAAAAACTGTTCCCATCCATACGATTAATGCATATGCAAGAAATCAAACGATAAAGCTTAGTTTATAGCATTGGGGTCCAGCTTCATGTAGTGAGGGCTGACTTCATAGCCCATCTGGAAAATGCTTTTAAAAATTGTGTGCTACCACTGAGCAGCTGTTGTGCGACTAGCTTGTCTGTGAGCCCAGCACCCTGCCCCAACCTGGAGCCTCTCTGATGGCTGCATTCCACAGTACACACTTGACAGCATGTCCACACCAGACTCTTGACAACCACTGAAATGTAAACACGGCAGGAGTTCTTTGTTTGCCTCCTAAAGTACAAGTTTGTTGCTGAGAATCATTGACAGAATCAAGATAACTTAAATTTTTTTAGCTTGTTGAATGAAAGATGTATTGAAAACTAAAAAAAATGTTTAGAATTCTTTAAAATTTTTTAATGTTTTCAAAAATGTGACGCCATAGCCTCTCTCACTGTTTCATGTCCAATTGAAATTCATTCTCTCCTTTGTTTAAAAAGTGAAGACTTCATATACGGTATGTAAAAGTATCCATCCTTTTTACCCCAATTTCTTTTACAGGGAGCATGGGTAGCATTGAGGAATCGATTCTGAATGAGATGACAGTGCACACTGTGGAAGAATAATTTTAGGGTAACATAGCATTCATCTTAAAGAAATAGCACAAAGGGTTAATAAATGTGGGAAACCAAATAAAGGCCAAGTGAACAACAAAATGTACTGAAATATAAGAATTGGTTTAGGAAAAATACTGAGATCTGCGGTGGGCTGGCACCCTGCTGGGGGTTTGTTTCCTGCCTTGCGCCCTGTGTTGGCTGGGATTGGCTCCAGCAGACCCCTGTGACCCTGTAGTTAGGATATAGTGGGTTGGATAATGGATGAATGGAAAATACTGAGATGGTCAAGTAAATAAAGAATGTACCAGAAGAAAGGTTGATGTAATATACAAAATGTACTGAAGGATGACTAAAAGATGACTAAGAAAACAGCAGATGTCCTATAAACTAGAATGGACAGTTGTTATATGCACAGAAATTTCAAAGGTGGTGGCTCATCTCAAAAGGTTGTCACGCACGTGCATCTAAGGATCTCTTTGAAGGCTCATTCGAGGTAATGGTAACCCACCAGGGTGAGAGGGGGCGCTGTCGCTAAACTTGTTCCCTTTTTTTCCCATAGCTCCCAGAAACCTCCCAGTGAAGGAAACTAGCCCCCACCTTCCCATCCTCCCATTATAAAAGGACTGGGTGCCTCCATTAATTTGTCTTGTCTTGATGAGACCAGTTCTGGAGAGTGAAAGCTCTGAGAACCGGTTCTGTTATTATGTTTGCTTACCTAGCACTTTTGTAGTTTTGAGATTGTTTTGCTTGCCCTGTGTTAACTATTAGAGGACAGCACCTGTTTAAGTTTGTAAAATTGGAAGGAATTAAAAGGGACTACCTGGCTGCAGTCCCAAACCTTTTTGAATTGTTCCGACTCTCAGAACCACTTCACAAAGTATAAGAAGAACCAGAATATAATATAATAGACTTTTATTTTATATAAATCATTTGAATGTAAGCCAATGAAACAACCAGAGTAAAATGTATGTATTGATTGACACTGTATGTAAATTCAACAGTTTATAAAATGAACCTCAATCCTCAATCAATTCTGACCATGCTGTAATGGACTGTTTTTGAAGAATGCTCCCTCCAAGGCATTTTGCTGAGGAGTAATTAAAAGATACAATGAACAGCTTTTCTCCTGCCTGATTACTGAATTGTCCTGTTAGAGGATGTTTCTGTCTTTAATAAGATGTTAAATTTCGATCACAACACTCATGAACACAAACATGCTCACTGTCCATGTTTTCTCTTAACAAGACAATTTAAATTGCACATCTTTTAAATGTCAAAGTAAGCCAGTTTTCACAGAGGCAATCCAGAGGGACACAGGGAAAACATGCAAGCCCCTCAAAAATGGTGACAAAACTAGGACTTTTCTTTAAATTTTACTGTATGTATATATAAGTCTCCTCTTCACAGTAGAAACTGCTGTGTGGCATCTATTAGTTTCTCAAAGTGTTTATTTTCCTTGACTGAAAAATGAAGGAAACTTTCTTGTGTTGTAACTGTTTATATATGATAAAAATATAGTGATTTATTTATTTATAGCAATTATTTACGTAATACTTTGTCTTCTGCATTCATCTCTATTGGCTTATCAAACTTATTAATTTAGGTATGTTTACAAGCCTTAAATTTTAAGCCTTTTGCCTTGCTCTCTCTCTCTCTCAGGGGTGGGGGTCGATTTGGTCTTAAATCAATTTTACTTTTTGTAAAAATTGATTGATTTGTATGGAATGATTGCAATAAAATTAATAAAACTTCAAAAAAAAAAAAGAATAGTGATTTAACATACAAATGGCAGAGATATCACTATAATCCTGAAAAGAGACATTATCAAAGGGCATGAAACATCAGTAATATGAAAGCAAGAATAATTTGTTTAAACTGAAAAGGCAAAACAGGATCAAAGTGAATAACCATTGTGGTCCCCGGCCGGGCTGGAGCCCGCCAGGGCCAGGAGGAGGAGAGGAGGGCTTCTGCCTCCTCCAGACCGCGCAGGGGCCATCCTGGTTCTGTTGGGGACCACCAAAGTGAACTCTACTGTTGACCTTTCACTTTGGTATAGTTGAACGATAAGCTACCATTCGCACATGGCTACTTAAAAAGGTCGGCCAGAACCCGTCTTTTTTACTTATAAAAAGCAATTCCGTGCCCCTTTCCATGCAAAGTAATTAAATTAGCATAGCATAACACCCCCTTTTTGTCGTCCCTCGGCACGCAAATGGAATCGAGAAAGGCAGCAAAACAAAAGTTAAAGCGGGACAGAAAGAAAATAAGACACTTAATCGGACCCCACCGAGATTTCGTAAATCGGTTGAAGCAAAAGAGTTTACCAAAAATCTTAATGACCAAAATAAATAAACAAAATAAAACTTACAATATTACTCACCAAGGCAAAGAAAAATACAGTTACTGATTTAGTTACAAGTCATCAGTAGAGCTACTTGTAAGACCAGTTCAACGGTAAAAGATTAAACAGCAATTTACAGGCACTGGTATAGGGTGATGAGGTACAGTATGTGAAATTTGGGTAGAGCAGAGTGAGGATACATTACTAATATTCTTAATTTTAGTAGGTTCTAAGGAAGTTTTTAGAACTGAATTTATCAGTAAATTGAGTCAGTCACTATGGCCAGGTTTAGTTTTTACCCTTCACGCAGTGCTGTTGGCATATAAAATGGATAAGTGTATTACAAAAAGGATGTGTGGATGGATGATAAGAATACATAGCATGCTAGTGCAGTGGTTAACTATACATCTCAATGTATATTTGAATTTTGTATTTTCTCCCCATTTCCACATGGACCTCTACAGTTTCCTCTTACATTCTAAAGACAAGAATTATTATGATCATTATACATGATTCATGTGATTGGCCACTCTGTAATTAATTCTCTGTAAGTGAGTGTGTGTATCTACTGTATAATGGACTTGCACCCTTTTCAGGACTGGTTTCTTTCATACATCCTATAATGCAGGCTATGGCTATGTGTGATTTAACTGAAATAACTGAGTTCAGAAAATAAATACATGAACAATCATATTGAGTTTCCCAAACATTTTCTTCAAGAAAGTCCTAGACAAAAGAAAAGACTCAGAATATAGTTCAGTAGCAATTAAACACAAAGCAGCACAATGATACTTTAACACAGTGGATGGAAATTTGTAGCATATCTGTAATTAAAACAAGCCACACCTTCTCAAATATGGAATAATTGAGCTGAAGGAAAATAAAATCAGTGCGTGCAGATATAACTGTATGTAATATACTAGGACCAAAGTGCACTCTGATAATCTAATAATAAAGTTAGATTATGCAGTAGCTGCAATAGAGTAAAAGGGCTGAATCAAACATAAGAAAGGAATAATTCTAATATTGAGTCATTAGTCATGGAACCTAAGTACAATTCATTTATTTTTAGAAAGAATGATTTCATTTTAATATTTACTAAACATAACAAACAATACAATTACAGAATAAACACTAAAATGGAAACTAATACAAAACGTTACCTGTACACTCAGACAATAAAAATACGATCATGTAACATTTTATTACATTTCATTGCACCAAAGAATTATACTTAGATTATATAAAAACATTTCTTAAAAATGAAATACATATACAATGTATTGACGAAAAGTTCCACATATTTATCCATTTTCTGAGTTCATTTAATGTCATTTTTGGATCACAAGAGTTACAAAAAAACAACTTTATTTAACCACACTGGGTAAAAGAGAATGCACAGCATCAGGACTGCATAAAAGTGACCTAGTATTATAAATAAATAGTTAACCCATGATTCAATTTATTTTCTTCTAATTAGGGAAGCACTTGACCATTATTAGCATTCCCAAAAAAAAAATCAACATTGAAACAGCTGTAAATATAATTAAAAGATTGTTCTTCCTGCTGCAGTGTAGTTAGTCCTTTCCTTTATTTCAAAATTGGCAACTCTGATACAGAGAAATGTGTCCAATGATACCGTCACAGTAGCTCTGTTTTTGGACATGAGGAGAGAGAGATAAATAAGTGAGAACAAATAAATTGATAAATATTCAAAGGAATGAAAGTACCTGTTATTTGATGTTATTTTGTTGACATGATTTGCAAGCTCTTAGCTGACACTCATTAACTGTTTAATTTGAGGGCAATATATAGGTGCGGTGTGGGTTATGCTGAATTTTCCTCTATTGATGGCTGCTGCTCACTGAAACATTAAATGTGTTGCTTTCAGTGCATAAAAAAACTGTTCCCATCCATACGATTAATGCATATGCAAGAAATCAAACGATAAAGCTTAGTTTATAGCATTGGGGTCCAGCTTCATGTAGTGAGGGCTGACTTCATAGCCCATCTGGAAAATGCTTTTAAAAATTGTGTGCTACCACTGAGCAGCTGTTGTGCGACTAGCTTGTCTGTGAGCCCAGCACCCTGCCCCAACCTGGAGCCTCTCTGATGGCTGCATTCCACGGTACACACTTGACAGCATGTCCACACCAGACTCTTGACAACCACTGAAATGTAAACACGGCAGGAGTTCTTTGTTTGCCTCCTAAAGTACAAGTTTGTTGCTGAGAATCATTGACAGAATCAAGATAACTTAAATTTTTTTAGCTTGTTGAATGAAAGATGTATTGAAAACTAAAAAAAATGTTTAGAATTCTTTAAAATTTTTTAATGTTTTTCAAAAATGTGACGCCATAGCCTCTCTCACTGTTTCATGTCCAATTGAAATTCATTCTCTCCTTTGTTTAAAAAGTGAAGACTTCATATACGGTATGTAAAAGTATCCATCCTTTTTACCCCAATTTCTTTTACAGGGAGCATGGGTAGCATTGAGGAATCGATTCTGAATGAGATGACAGTGCACACTGTGGAAGAATAATTTTAGGGTAACATAGCATTCATCTTAAAGAAATAGCACAAAGGGTTAATAAATGTGGGAAACCAAATAAAGGCCAAGTGAACAACAAAATGTACTGAAATATAAGAATTGGTTTAGGAAAAATACTGAGATCTGCGGTGGGCTGGCACCCTGCTGGGGGTTTGTTTCCTGCCTTGCGCCCTGTGTTGGCTGGGATTGGCTCCAGCAGACCCCTGTGACCCTGTAGTTAGGATATAGTGGGTTGGATAATGGATGAATGGAAAATACTGAGATGGTCAAGTAAATAAAGAATGTACCAGAAGAAAGGTTGATGTAATATACAAAATGTACTGAAGGATGACTAAAAGATGACTAAGAAAACAGCAGATGTCCTATAAACTAGAATGGACAGTTGTTATATGCACAGAAATTTCAAAGGTGGTGGCTCATCTCAAAAGGTTGTCACGCACGTGCATCTAAGGATCTCTTTGAAGGCTCATTCGAGGTAATGGTAACCCACCAGGGTGAGAGGGGGCGCTGTCGCTAAACTTGTTCCCTTTTTTTCCCATAGCTCCCAGAAACCTCCCAGTGAAGGAAACTAGCCCCCCCACACCTTCCCATCCTCCCATTATAAAAGGACTGGGTGCCTCCATTAATTTGTCTTGTCTTGATGAGACCAGTTCTGGAGAGTGAAAGCTCTGAGAACCGGTTCTGTTATTATGTTTGCTTACCTAGCACTTTTGTAGTTTTGAGATTGTTTTGCTTGCCCTGTGTTAACTATTAGAGGACAGCACCTGTTTAAGTTTGTAAAATTGGAAGGAATTAAAAGGGACTACCTGGCTGCAGTCCCAAACCTTTTTGAATTGTTCCGACTCTGCGAGAACCACTTCACAAAGTATAAGAAGAACCAGAATATAATATAATAGACTTTTATTTTATATAAATCATTTGAATGTAAGCCAATGAAACAACCAGAGTAAAATGTATGTATTGATTGACACTGTATGTAAATTCAACAGTTTATAAAATGAACCTCAATCCTCAATCAATTCTGACCATGCTGTAATGGACTGTTTTTGAAGAATGCTCCCTCCAAGGCATTTTGCTGAGGAGTAATTAAAAGATACAATGAACAGCTTTTCTCCTGCCTGATTACTGAATTGTCCTGTTAGAGGATGTTTCTGTCTTTAATAAGATGTTAAATTTCGATCACAACACTCATGAACACAAACATGCTCACTGTCCATGTTTTCTCTTAACAAGACAATTTAAATTGCACATCTTTTAAATGTCAAAGTAAGCCAGTTTTCACAGAGGCAATCCAGAGGGACACAGGGAAAACATGCAAGCCCCTCAAAAATGGTGACAAAACTAGGACTTTTCTTTAAATTTTACTGTATGTATATATAAGTCTCCTCTTCACAGTAGAAACTGCTGTGTGGCATCTATTAGTTTCTCAAAGTGTTTATTTTCCTTGACTGAAAAATGAAGGAAACTTTCTTGTGTTGTAACTGTTTATATATGATAAAAATATAGTGATTTATTTATTTATAGCAATTATTTACGTAATACTTTGTCTTCTGCATTCATCTCTATTGGCTTATCAAACTTATTAATTTAGGTATGTTTACAAGCCTTAAATTTTAAGCCTTTTGCCTTGCTCTCTCTCTCTCTCAGGGGTGGGGGTCGATTTGGTCTTAAATCAATTTTACTTTTTGTAAAAATTGATTGATTTGTATGGAATGATTGCAATAAAATTAATAAAACTTCAAAAAAAAAAAAAGAATAGTGATTTAACATACAAATGGCAGAGATATCACTATAATCCTGAAAAGAGACATTATCAAAGGGCATGAAACATCAGTAATATGAAAGCAAGAATAATTTGTTTAAACTGAAAAGGCAAAACAGGATCAAAGTGAATAACCATTGTGGTCCCCGGCCGGGGCTGGAGCCCGGCCAGGACGCCCAGGAGGAGGAGAGGAGGGCTTCTGCCTCCTCCAGACCGCGAGGGGGCGTCCATCCTGGTTCTGTTGGGGACCACGGGTGGAGGGCTTGAAAGCCCAGCCCTGTAGGGGCCCGTGGCCACCGCCAGGCGGCGCCCCGATGTTGGTTTATCCCGTGTGGTCCTTGGCCGGGGCTGGAGCCCGGCCGGGACGCCTTGGAGGACCAGAGGAGGGCATGGGCCTCCTCCAGACCGAGAGGGGTGTCTGTCCTGGTTATGCAGGAGGCCTCGGGTAGGGGGCTTTGAAGCCCAGCCCTGTAGGGACCCGTGGCCACCGCCAGGCAGCGCCCCAGTGCCTAATTGTCCCTGGAGCCTAGCACTTCCGCCACACCAGGAAGTGTTGGGGGGAAGACTTTATGTGGCGCCCGGAGAGCTGCCAGGAGGACAGCCGACACTTCCGCCACACTGGGGCGTGGCTAAGGAGGGAATGCCGGGAACACCTGGGGCTCATCCGGGAGCATTATATAAGGGGCCGCCTCCCTTCAGTCAGAGGCGGAAGTCGGGTGGAAGAGGACTGAGCAAGAGGAAGGACTGGAGGCGGCCAGGAGAAAAGAGGCACAGGATTGTGTGGCCTGGACTTGGGGAAATCGGTGCTGAAGGCACTGGGGTTGTGAGTGCACGTATTCATAGTTGCAAATAGTGTAAATAAACAGTGTGTGGGTTGAAAATATGTTGTCCGTCTGTGTGTGTCCGGGCCAGCGTTCACACCATCTTTAAATCAGAATCCTAAAATTCTTATTTGAGTGCCTGGAGATTATCTTTAAGTTTATTCTTCCTGCCCTTCAAACATAGCACATACTACACTAGTAATGTATGCAGTGCTCATCTTTTTATAAATATGGCCACCCCTAGAAGCCTGGATGCACACAATTCCTAACAATAGCAACTGCATGCCCTGCAACTGCTGCCACAGTTAAATGAAAAGTAGTGTCATAGGGACACTTACTTGCAAGCAAAACATACACATAAGAATGGTAAAAAATAGCATCTTAATTAAGGCTAAATGTAATTTAAGTATAATAGCTTAAAAAAAACTTTAAAAAATACTTACAAAAAACGACAATAACCACTTGCCATCTTTTCTTCTTCATATTTGTTAACATTTTGTTTGCAAATGAACACACAAATCCAAATGGCACTGAATTAAGTGATCTGCTGTTGACCTCCTTGTTCTTTGATCTCGTATCTGCTTGTATTTATTTGGGTGTTATCGATTTAACAACTCATCTGGAACTGTAGGCATTGTATTGAATAAACAAAGATGGAGCAAATCATGGACTAACACAAACACAATATAAAACCTCAAAAAGCTCTCAGGTCTCTGGAGATCTTCTATCAGGTACTAGTATTCTATTCTGTTAGCCGTCCACAAATATCTCATTTCCAGTACTCAACTAATTCTAGCATTTTCTTCTTCATCACCTTTTCATTTTAAGCATCCAACCCCACTCTCTTCCTGCCAATGACTCATTTGTAGCTGTAATTCCAATTTTATGCTCACTTTTGTGGTCAGTTTTATGCATACTTTGGTTGGGTGTTCATTTTTACCGATATTTTGGTCATATAACTAACTCGTAATTATTTAAAGGGTCATCCCCAATAGATTCTAGATCCCCTAAGCTACAGCACCCTTTAGTGGTCCCCAGTTTATCTGCCCTTTATACACAGTTTAGAACTGGCTTCCATGGGCAGTACAAAGCAGGACCCCCAGCTCTTTCTTACTGGAGTTTCCTGTTGCTACCTATAACATTTGGGAATATACTGTATCATAGCCCTCAACTTTATGGCTAAACTGACTGTTTAATTTCATACACTTGTTCATTTTTAGTTATTCATTTTAAAATTAGTAAATCTATTTAATTCTGTTTCCTCCAAAAAGTTTTGCAAACTAGTTTCTAGCAGAGGTGTCCTATAAACAGAAGACTGAATGTTAATTATAGAAAAAAAAATAGTCGATGAAAAAGCATTCATCTGCAGCACAGGATCTTGGCACTCTGATGAAATGCATGCCCACACAAAGGATACATGTTTGCAAAAACAAACAGCTACTCCAAATTGGCAGGGGGTAGATATTTCTTTTCTTTTTGTGGTGCATGTGTCATGAATGATTGTGCACTGTATATAAGGTCCTGTATGTAATGAAGAAGTTAAGTGATATACCGTACACTTGGAAACAAAGGCTGCTGTCAGTGAGATGTTGTAAAAACATGTCCAACCATAGAGAAAGCTTGCAAAAACATTATATTAGTTACATATATTAATATACCATATATCTTCATGACAAATGCTCAAAAATACTTTTTCATATGTATGATTTTAAACAGATCTATATTTTACACTTATACCCTGAATAAAATTGCAGCCCTTTTACTACTAACCTTGATTGAATCTGATTGCATTCTTCAGCGTAGTTAATGACACTTGTGCTGCAGTTCACTTTAGCATTATTTACCTAATCTCACACGACTCATCTCTTGCTGTGCTTATTCATGTGCTCTGCTTTGCTAATGAAGAATGAAACAGCAGCAGTAAACTCAGTTGAATATAAAACATTCTAAAGGCTTAAATTAACCTTATTTTATCTATACTAACTTAAAGAAGCTGTTAGTAAATAGGTAAAATATGCAAACTGCACCAGATTAAATTAAAAAAATTGGTAACTCTTTACAAAAAACTCACTAATAAGTTGTTAGCAATTATTAGATAATACTAATGGACTATTTGGTCATGTACATTCATATAGTTATAAATGTAAATAATAGTTCACATATTGGTAACATTTTGAAAAAACTTTTATTAGTAAGTTATAAACAAACATTAAATAATTCTTCTTCATATCTTTACAAATTGTCTGTTAGACCTTTCTGCAGCACCTATTGTCAAGATGAAACTGTTCATCAATTCTAAAGGTTTATGGGGGGTTTGTCTGTAATGAAGGACATTATAATGTTTTGCTGAAAAATCCTTTAAAAGTAGTATGAATATTCTACTTCACAAAATACATCTACAGTATGGGGATGGTTGATGTTTTCAAATAACAAAACATTACAATATTATATCTTAAATATGATACACAATATTATTTTCCCCTTTTGATAAGTTTAATCTGTCCCATCAATACATTTTAAATATTAATTGAAAAGGATTTATATTTCATTTAGGAACCAACCTCTAGTACTTTTCTACCAATAACATTCAATAATTTGGTGGCTTTTAATGAAATAGCCAATCATTAACAGAACTGATAAGTAGAAAAAATGGAAGAAATTCTAACAGTAAAGCATCGCTGATAATTTCAAGAGTAATGCCTACAAAATGGAGAATTCTTGACATAGATCTCCAAAAATCCAAATGATTCAACATTTGTAAAATTAAGAATATGTAATTTTCTTTTCACTGCTAAACACAGCAGCATTTCTATTTTAAGAGCCCATTAAACATCGGAGTAATTCAAAGCAAAACAAAGCAATATGTATCCAAATTCTTGCCTAACAAGGACACTGCCAAACATGATTGCATCACTGCTGCCAAATTAACATTTGTGTATCATGTCTTTAAGCCTCATACAAATGCAGCCATAGATTTGAAATATGGCAATAATTTTCACAGCCATTTATCTCTTATTTTGTTGCCCTGTATGGATTAACTTTTTTCTGCTTAAAACAGAGTGGGTAGGTTACTGATGTTACCACTAGCAGGTTAAACATTTTGTTCTGTGAGCTGCTAGTAGCAGTAAACTAGTTGTGCAATGTAGATAGAGAAATAACTAATTTGCCAAATTATGTATAACCATGTCCTATTAAGGACTTCAGACAGTGGCACAATGGGTAGCACTGCTGCCTCGCAGTTAGGAGACCCAGGTTCACTTCCCGGGTCCTCCCTGCGTGGAGTTTGCATGTTCTCCCTGTGTCTGGATGGGTTTCCTCCTACAGTCCAAAGACATGCAGGTTCAGTGCATTGCTGATTCTAAATTGTCCCTAGTGTGTGCTTGGTGTGTGTATGTGAGCCCTGTGGTGGGCTGGCGCCCTGCCTGGGGTTTGCTTCCTGCCTTGCGCCCAGTGTTGGCTGGGATAGACTCCAGCAGACCACCGTGACCCTGTAGTATAGTGGGTTGGATAATGAATGGATGGACAACTCAGCTAAGGTTAACTATTCTGCTATAACTTATGCAGGTTGAAGAACAAACCACTGGTGACAGGAGGAAACTACATTAAGAAGTGCGATTAGAAGAAACATTAGGGTTAGTTTGAAAGACTTTCATTGTGATTTCGAGGAAAGGGGTATCTAGTTTTGTCTTTTTAAAAAGGTTGGCAACCCTAGATAGATTTATGTTGCCTGAAGTTGATTTTTTCCAGTTTCAGATATTACTTGTCCCTTAGTCATTGTAAAACAGGAGGGTTCTTTTAGTTTAATAGAGGTATTCAGTGAGCAAGCAAAAAAGCAAAGGCAAGTACACTAAATAATCTTCAAGGTCTAGCTTGATATATCCAGGATATAAAAGAGGGCAGTTAGAGAATGAGGATCTATTAAAATTAGAAACAGCAGGGTCCGAGTCAAGGACAGCTAGTGCTTGTCGGCTTTCCTAACAATGCTTAGGGAAAAGTGCTAGGGGTTGCTGTTTCCCAATTGAACCCGTAAAACAGACGTCCAAGATACACTTTTTAAAAGCTCCAAAGAAGATCTTTAATAATTCTTCTGATTAAAGTGCCCAAAGCACCACACTCTCCACAATTCTCAATAATAATAAACAATAACAATAATATTAATAATAATCACAAATACAATCCTCCAACTCTCAGCAGCTCCGTCACACTCCCGCCTAACTCCGGATCGGTCTGCTGGGGTTTCCCATAATCCTCTTATACTTCATGACCCGGAAGTATTTCTTCTCTGGGTCAACATCAAATATTCTTTCCTTAATTGTCCCGGAAGTACTGCAGGCTCCCGTCCTCGTGACCCTGAATTGCTTCCGGGTTGACATCATCATAATATCACCCTAGATCTTGATGAGCTCCCCCTGGTGGCACCCATGGTACCCAACAGGGCTGAGGATACGGACTCCGTGTCCCATGTTGCCCTGTGGGAATCCAAGGAGCCATTTCCATCCTCTGGGGCTGCCATCTAACGTTCCGGGGGATGTAGTGCTCTGAAAAGGCTGTTTTCTCCTTATAGGGACATCCCAACCAGGCTGAAATGCCGGCCGTCCACCACAATATATATATATATATATATATATAGTCACGCACAAGCGCTTCGGGAACAGCTTAAGGACCCAACGCTCACCGCGACAAGCCCTGCCAGGGGATGAAGGCAGTGTACTAACCTCTCTCTCTCTTTTCCCATAGACAAGACAAAACGCCACCACGATAAATGGCCCGGACAAAACGAAAAACAGCACTTGCAGGTTCCTTTCTTCCCTCTGGTCCCCCACTGATGACATCTAACTTCCATATGCCACCACGACTTCCCAGCATCCATCACGTTTAATTTCCGGTCTGCCTCTTTATATTGTCCGTCCACCCCTTCAATTTTTGTCTTATGATTTGATGAATATTATTGGACCAAGATTTATTTGTTGCAGTATACGAAGCTCAAAACCCCAAACCTTTGTGAACGTGTCTGTGTTTTATTACAGTGGCGTAGTTGGCAGGATTGAGGAAAGCCCAAAAAGATGACTGAAGGGCAAGACTTAAACACCATCCTGAACACTTTGTCCAGCGAACTCCAGGCCCTCAAGGTGGATCACGCCGACACGAAGGCGGAACTCGCGGACGCAAGGAGACGAGTAGCCGCAGCGGAGACGGTAAAGCCGAAGCCAGACCACGCGACCGCCGCCACCTCCTATTATTCCACTCTTGGAGGCGGATGACATTGAGTCATACCTCTCCATCTTCGAGAAGACAGCCACCTGAAATCAGTGGCTGTGTGCGGAGTGGGCCTCTATTTTGGCCCCGTACCTGAAGGGCACCTATCATGACCTTCCTGAGGAGGAAGCCGCCCAGTACAACCTCTTGAAGGCCGAAATCTATAAACACTACGGCGTAACCTCCGACCAGCATGCGAGGGAATGGCGGCACTGGGAATTCAACCCCAGCGGCCCGCCTGGGGTCCAAGCCTTTGAGTTCTGGGGGAAGATCGGACGCTGGATACGACCAGACATTAACCAGACTCGACGGGTAGTCGAGCTGGTGGTCTGCGAGGCCTTTATTTACGCCATGCCGGACTACCTCGCCCAGCAGACATTTAAGAACATGGATGGTCTTCTAGAGGTATTCGAGCGACAGCTGGCGGTGAACCGACTTGGTAAGTTCACGTGAGCCACTCGGAGTACATGCATCGAAGGTTCTCAGCTGTGGTTGTGCTATCTCGTGCGATCTTGCGATGTCCATGGTTTTATTTAGTGTTAGCTCAGACCTGGCACTTAAACGTTTCTCTCACACTTTTGCTGAGTTTGTGCCAAACACTATTCTAAATAAACTTGTATCTCGCGAATATCGTATTCGTCTTAGGCATGACAAACGCCAGCAGTAGCGTGTCTATGAACTTAATTTAAACTTAAGCTTTATACCTTGCTTTCCTATTCGTTTGCATAAGTACAGTCCTTCACCAGCAATTTTAACTCCGTTACAGCAATTTTAACTCCTTTACAAAGTGATTAAAAGTCTCGTTTATACCCTATGTCTTGTCATTAAACTTGTATCTCGCGAATATCGTATTCGTGGTAGGCATGACAAACGCCAGCGGCAGCGTGTCTATGAACTTAATTTAAACTTAAGGTTTACACCGTGTTTTGTTTCCCCAGTAGCTGCACTTATGAATATGCTTGTATGCGTCACTCGCTTCATATTCTTTTGCTGCCTTCTCAATTGTGTAATGCTGACGGACAGCCTTATATAGGCAGGCACTCAATTACGTGGGAGGCGTGATGATGAGGGACGCAACTCCGCCTCACACAGCGACCGAGCTATAGGCTATGGCCGTATATATGTACGTAAGTAGGTTCCAGTTATGACCGTTACGCGTAGAATTTCGAAATGAAACCTGCCTAACTTTTGTAAGTAAGCTGTAAGGAATTGAGCCTGGCAAATTTCAGCCTTCTATCTACACGGAAAGTTGGAGAATTAATGATGAGTGAGTGAGTCAGTCAGTCAGTCATTGAGGGCTTTGCCTTTTATTAGTGTAGATACAGTATAGTAAGAAAGTGTTTGCCACAGAATAAAATCGTGTGTGCTGTGAAAGAACTTGTCAGAGTCTGTCTACTGTATGTGGACAAGAACAGTTTATGAAGGAACATTTCATAAAAAATTAAATAAGTAAAAAATATGCAAATAAATAAATGCATTGTGAGATGTGACAATAAATCATAACAAAATGATATGTGAGAATATATGATTGAATTTGTTAGGAATATATGTCTTTGGTTGTTTATTTCTTTATGTGTTTAATTATATCTTCATTTACTAATTTGTCTGACACTACATGCATCATAAATTACAACTTGAAAGGAAAACTGTCATTTTCACTCAAAAAAGTGACAGTGACAGTTTTTGCTTTATATCATTTTGCTATCAATTATTCATTGGCAGATTTCACAATCCACTTACTTGTTTATCCATCCATCCATCCATTATCCAACCTGCTCTATCCTAACTACAGGGTCAGGATATGTCCACAATAATCCACTGTATGCTCTTTTTTCTTCTTATTCTGGTGACAAAGATGTCACTATTATTATTATCAGTACAGTATTATCATTATTATTATTAGATGAAGTCATTGTTATCTATCAAAAAATTGGATCCAACAGGAAGATTTTGCAATAAAGCCCAAAAGATGACAACACCCCGTAAGAAACAGAATATTATTTTTGTTTTGTTTTTTTGTTTCTTAATACAATAGTATTGTATAGAGTATAGGGTATATTTAAAATCATTTTACAGTACATTCTAATTCAGGTCTCAGAATCCTAATAACTTTTCTTTTCATTGCTTAATCTAATGCATGAAAAGGAATAGTGATCTATGACAGTAAGTGATCACTTCAAGTGGTTTCTAGAATATCTGAAGAAGCACTTAATGGAGAAGGAAAAACATATTTGATTTGATGTGCTACATGTGCTGTGCTGTGAAGATCAGTGTGGTGTTTAATATAACTAGATGGGATTTCTTTTATCTGCTCTTTAGACTTGTTAAGATGTGTTACATTAGGAAAATAATAAGTCCCCTGAAGTTCCATCTAAATATCCAGTAAAATTAAAAACACAGAAATAAAAATGGGCATTTATTTGTGTTCAGGTATCAAATCCTGTCCAATAAAGTACCCCTTCTCCCCTTTTGAGCCACTGCCCACCAAAAGTTCTGTGCACATCACTTCTGAGACAGTTGCTTATTTTGAAGACAGCTTTTACTGCTAAAATTAATAGCTGCTTTTCAATTTGTATCAGACAAACTGGATATTTTCTTTTTAATTATTAGAAATACTAGGGGGCTTCACCCCCTGCTCACTTCATTCACCAACCCCCGTGTTTGGTTTTCCGGATACACACTTGTAAGATTTTTTTTTCCTTTGAATTGTTGCTATTTCATTAGTTTCACTTTTATTTCAGAACTTCTGTAAAAACAATATTTTGGAGTCTTTCATGTCTCAATATGCTGAATCTTTCAAATGAGGTCAATGAGACATGTGTTTAATGACTTTGTACCATAATGTAGGATAGTTTTCTCTGTTTGGAATTTCAGCACAGACAGAATGATCCATATCATCAGCAGTTAATAATTTTTTTTGCAAAGTAACCAATAAATGCATGTGAGTTAAACTCCATTTTTGAAATTCTCTGACTTAAACTAATTTCCTTTTGTTTGCATCAATGCGATCTTTACTATCTTTTTTTTGATACTGTAGCAACTGACGTAATAAAGTGTCACAAAAGTTCTTCTTTAACAATCGCTGACCATGTAACCCCAAACACTACTTTCTAGCAACCTCTCCAACACCTCCTCCCATGGGTCTCACCTCCAACTTACCGCATCAATCAGCACCTAGCTATCAGTCTTCCATGCTGTACTCTGCCCTCCCTCAATTGGACCTAACAGTCACTTAAAACAAAAAAGGCTTCAGCTTGGCTGGGACGTTACAATACTTTTGACTGTTACTGCTTTCATATTCTGTACCTTTCTCTGCATGTGTATCTCGCCTTGGGTCTCTTTTCTCCGCGCTGCTCTTTCTTCTTTGCTGAGAGCACAGGATCTGTGTGTGCCACGTGACTTTACATGACTGAATGTTTTGGTGGCTGTTTGTGCTCTTATTTGATAAGAAGGGAGTGTCTTGCAAGAATCTTATGTTCCACGTCCCCGCAAGACTGCCCTGGGTCAATCTCTTGGCACCAAGTCTCATGTTTACAGTCCCCGCAAGATGCTCCATGGCCAGTCTTTTTTGTCTCGCGAGTCGTTAAAATGTCTTCCGAGAAGATCACGTATCGTCGCCTTGCTTTTCCATTCCAGGATTTTTTTTTATATATAGAGAGAAAGGAAAATGTGTTGTTTGCATACATTTATTTTAAGCACATGGCAGGTACACACAGCCTAAATGTACCTTCAGAAGTAATTACCTGTGTAGCACAACTAACTCCAACTATAACTTTCAAAGCAAGAAAGCTTAGTCATTGGACAGAGAGCAAAAAAAAAAAAACGTAACACTAAATAGCTGAGCTGTTGGAGAATGCAAAATCAAGACAAGCAGACCGAGAAGAACACAGAAAAATCAGGTGAAAATATAAATATTTTAGTGAAGTCAGTAATCAAAAAAACTTAGAGTTCAGATCACACATGACAAGCCATGGGATCCAAAATGCTAGGCAAACTCCAAAAATACAAGAGGCAATCAACAAGATCAAATAACTTTAGGCTAAAGTAAGAATTTGACTAAAGGTTTTTGCAATGATGCAGGAAAGACTTCAGCCAGACCCCCTCTTTTACTCATCTAGTCCACCCCATGATATGACTGAAGTGCAAATAGCACTGCTTAGAAATTGATACTGATGTAACGGTTGGGACAAAATATAAGCACCAGAACTAGAAACCAGCCTGCCAGATATAAAAT
This sequence comes from Polypterus senegalus, assembly GCF_016835505.1. Taxonomy (NCBI): domain Eukaryota; kingdom Metazoa; phylum Chordata; class Cladistia; order Polypteriformes; family Polypteridae; genus Polypterus; species Polypterus senegalus. The sequence continues at coordinate 63,789,289 of NC_053167.1, forward strand.
AATATTCATTTTCACTTCACATTTTTATATTTTTCTTGCTTGATTACTGCGTGGAGTTTGCATGTTCTACCTGCATCTGTGTGGGTTTCCTCTGGGTGCTCCGGTTTCCTCCTGCAGTCCAAAGATGTGCAGGTTAGGTGCATTGGTGATCCTAAATTGTCCCTAGTGTGTGTTTGGGGTGTGGGTGTGTGTGTGTGTGTGTCCTGCGGTGGGCTGGCGCCCTGCCCAGGGTTTGTGCCCTGTGTTGGCTGGGATTGGCTCCAGCAGACCCTGTAGTTAGGATATAGTGGGTTGGACAATGACTGACTGACTGATTAATTTACTTCTTGGGGTTAGCCTGATAGCACAAACAGCAGTAGGCTCAGACAAGATATTTATACAACTGGCACTCTAACAAATGGCACACCTTCTAGTAACATTTCTTTCTTCAGACCACTTACTGGAAGTTTGACTTTCCTGTATGGAAAACCCTTCTTTCCCATCTCTAAACTTCACTCCTCTTTTGGTTCAAGATACTGTGCTTGGGTAGGTCACTCTGAAACAGAAAGCAATTAAAAATGAACAGGCAGAAAACGTTAAGAACAAAATGATTTCAATAAAAGAAAAAGATGATGAATTGATCCCATACATACACACCAAGAAAAACAGCTTTATACATTTCACACTGAAAAAAGTATAACATTGATGTTGTTCATTCAACGTGAATTTTCTCTTTCAAGCAACTTAAGATTAGTCATTTAGTGTTGCAGCTTGAAATATTTGGTTTCAGATAGATAGATAGATAGATAGATACTTTATTAATCCCAAGGGGAAATTCACATTGAGATCTCAATCTCAAGTAAAAAAATTTGTTTGTACCAAATTAAGTTATGGTGGAGGGAATAAACGTAAAAATCCTATTTCATTTAACTTAATATTTTAGGTTGTTCATGTGCTGTGTTTGAAGGGCCGTTTGTATATTCTTTCGGTCGAACTTTCCAGTTTGATGGCTTTCCAACTGCCAAAAAAGAAGAACAACTTAAAAATTAGATTTACTTCAGTAAGAAAAAAGAAAACAAGTGAATTGCACCCAATAACTCTAAATGATTTGCCTCAACTTAAAAATTGTGGGATTAATAAGATAAAAAGAATTATATTGGTTCAGATTGAAAATATTAAGTGTGAATCATCACATTTTTTTTTCAGTGCAGAAAGCAGTAATATTTGTTCCTACAGTAATACTAAGCCATGGTTAGTATGTCGAGTTAACAGCAGATTTTTACTTAAGACGTTAGTTGGAATAAAAAATGGTGGACTACTTGGATCCCTGCGAGAATGAGTCATAGAAGCCCTACACTGCGGAAATAGACTATTCAAGTCAAAACTATTTTTTAAAACATCTGAACACTCATCTCTGCTCTAAAAAGTCAACGTCACTGCTAGTAAAAGAAAGAAAAAGTATCTGGGAATCTAACAAAAACAAGACATTTTGTGCAGAGCACTTGAACACTAGCATTGATAAGCACTGATAAGAATCTGTCTCCATTTTTTCCTGCTGGTACATTAATGCAATTTGGACATGGCCAGGCAGATAATCTCTCTCAAGAATGTTATCAAATGCATATTTACCTGCATTGCATCTGGAAGGCTGATGGCTGATAGAAAAGGAATTCCTCTGATCAGTATACTGTTGCTAAGAAGCCAAGCGGAACTTTTTGGATGCTCCAAATGATTGTTGTGTTCATATTAATAGTGCTGCAAATCCAGAGAACAAGCTTGGGGCTAATGTGTCACCAGCTAGCTGTGCTATGTTTACCATGTCTTCTTTGTCTTATTTCTGCTATTTTACAAGCAATCTTCATCAAAGGATGAGTGAGAGTGGGAGAGAGATAACTCTTTTTCTTTTCTATATGTATGTATAGCAGTGTAAAAAAGTATACCCAATATGAACTCCAAAGTCAGGGGTTCACAACATAAGGTCTGGTTAATCAAGCAAACCATGAGTGCAACACAAAAATCAATTTTTGTTCTTCTTAATGAACATAAATTTCCATCCATAGCAATACCAAGTCTTGGTTTCAGCTCCTTTGAGAGTAAGACTACATCAAATATTTCAAAAGAATACTTCTAGCAATGTAAAGTGCAAGGCGCGTGCTAGGATTAGTAAGGGAGAATAAATAGCCATAAGCAGAAAATGTTACACAGAAAACTCTTTAGCAGGGGTGTACAGCTCCAGTTCTTGTGGGTCGTAGTGGCTGCAGGTTTTCATTCTAACCCTTTTCCTAATCAGCGAGCAGTTCTCACTGCTAATTAACTCCTTTTCCCATCATTTTAATAGCCCTGTTTTTAAGGATTTGTTCCTCTGAATTGATTGGTTTCTTCATTAAATGGCAGCCAAACAGAAATGAGATGTGAAACGAGCCAACAGATGACCAGCTAAATTGGAACGTCAAACTCCAGTCAATTTCACTCCAACCAGTATCTTCATTAGAAGCCAATACTTGCTGTTAATTAAAGCCATTATTGAATAACATGACTTGTGGCTGCTCATTAAGGAAAACGAAACAACTAACGGGTCTGAGTCACGTCAGTTAAAACAAAGACAAAACAAATGAATCAGCAGTAAAAACGGCTCAGTAATTAAGAAGATGATTAGAATGAAAACCTGCAGCCACTGTGGCCCACCAGGACCAGAGCTGACCACCCCTGTTCTATAATGAATGTGACGGTACATCACATGAACAGGCCATTGAGATCCTAGAAGCAAAGCAAAACCAACTGCTACTGTCAAAAGAACTTGAACTTAACACCAGTTTACCTGAAGAAGAAACAAGAAACAGTGGTTTTCTTTAGCCTTGTCCTCCACCTCGACAGCCTTACTGACCTTATTCATCTGTAGTTGTATCCCCAGCATGCTTCACCCTCAAAATGCTCTAGGATGAGCTCCCCTACTGCTGCGCTGCTCCGCACTCTGATTCTAGATGATCACTATTTGTGGCAACACCCTCACCAAAAATAACCATTTAGGAATACATGAGAAAAAGACACCTTGGTTAACATTGTGTGCAAAGGCACGTCAAGCACTTGGAAAAATTCCAAAAGCTGCAAAAAAATCTGTCATTTAGCTTATACAGTACTTTCTGTCTCTTTCTATTATTTAGAGAAGTTAAGAGTTTAGAACAAAAAAAAAAGTAGCCTTGAATATACTCTGATCTTTAGTGTTACTTTAAAAACAAATTCCTCAGAGGAGTGTACGAAACATTTAACACATCCACCTCAAAGACAGAAAACACTTTGCCGCACATATTCTTAAAAAGAACAATGCAATATCTGTCTCTGTTGACATCTGTGCTACTGGAAGATTGTTTTATTAACTCTTTCAGGGCTGATGTTGACTTTTGTCAAAAGGAGTTGACGATGGTAATCAACTGTAAACGGTGACAAAACCAAGCGTTATGTTTTAGTTGGACTCTCGTTGCTAGAAGGAAAGTTAGCATAGCTAGATAGAATAGCTTCATTGGTTTGACCGAGATTTGCTGCACTCGTGCGAGTAGCAAGGTGCAAACAAAGTCAAAAATGGCACTGACATCTGGCGAGAGACCAAAGTGGACGTGTAAAGCAAAATACTCAGTGGACGGTTTTGCCTGTTATCTTTGAACTAGAGTATGACTTGTTGGACTCAGATTTTCATACAAGTGATCGAAAACGAATGTGAGGTTCCAGCTTCAGCTGATTGGTCCCTGGCTAATCTTGGTACTGACAATGCTTGCCAGGGAGGACTGCCACTTAATGATAAGAGGTAGAAACCAGATTATAATGCACTGTGACCTCTGCTGCTGTCCTAGCCACACAAAGACAGCCTGGCAGCAAGCCTGCCACACATTCTTGGCAAACTGGCAGCCACGGCATGCAGCAACTTATGTTTCATGTTGATTTCTATGTGAAACCATTGCTTTTCAGAAACTATGTTTTTTGGAGAAAATATTCAGCCCTCAAAGCGTTAAAATGCTCTGATGGCAGGAGGCAACAGAGAGAGAGTCAATGCGAATGTACTGTAACTTACCTCTAGTTGAAGACAGACGGAACCCAGATATCCTTTGAAAAGGAATGCCCGGGAGTGATTAAAAGAAAATAAAAAGCAGGCGAAGAAAAATAAAGGTGGCATGGGTAGCTTAGAGGCCTGTCTAGGTGCTGTTACAGTTATACCCACTCATTTTCCAGGACAGGAGGGGATCCTTACTAGCCACAAAATAGGAGCCAGACCCGAGTGCCAATTCATTACAGTACACATACACACTTCATCCTTCCATTTATCATCCAACGCATTTATTCCAGGAGTCAATGCTGGAGTCTAATGTGACTGCATCAGGAAACACTGAGAAACCAGTTCTGGACAGGATGCTAGTCTTGTGCATGGTATGGTCATGCACACTGTGCCAGTTTACAGACTCAGATTAGTCTATACACATCTCTGCAAGAGGAAACCACAGTATCAGAGAAAGTTTAGTCAGACACTGGAAAGAGCCATAGTCTGCACAGAAAATGACTGATCCAGGAACTGAGCCCACGTCCACTGAGCTGTGAGGCAGTAGCTGCAAGTGCTGTGTCTTTGTGTCACTTTGCTTATAATCTGCTGTGGATGCTGTCAGTAGCAGCACTTGTATTGTACCAATGAAGCAGCTTTTTCTTGCCCTTCCCTTCCACATATGTTGAAGTGTTTGATGTGGAAGTGGGCGGTGGGTGAAGGTTCTGGTTTATTTATTCGCAGCCCTCCACCCTTGTATCCATTTTAAACCCTTCTCATCAAAGTGAGTACCAGCTGCAGCTGGGGACTTTTCATAGCAGAATTGAATTCAAGGTGATGAGATGGAAGTTTTGTCATGTGGCACATACAAATACAGCCACATACTATACATGCCAGGCTGTTATAAAGATGGAAAATTACACAACTTTATATTTGGGGTGAGTGCAAATCAGGGTTTCTAGAGCAATCTCACAAAGATATAAACAAACGCAACACAAAAAAAGGACTCTTAGTGAAAATCAAACCAGGGTTCAAATGCTATTAACTGCATCATGAAGCTGCTTAATTAATATAAATACATTCAAACACTCTTACACCTGCTAAATCCGAATCAGGGTCACCAAGAGCCTGAGCCTAAGACAGGAAACTACTCTGAAGAGAAAGCATATCCATCACACTCAATTTAGAGGCGCAATTATATAACCTACAATTTTATGGATGTGGGATAAAAACCCATGTGCTGGCAAGAAAAACATTTTGATTCCTCAGTGGTAGAAACTAGGAACAGGATTCAACCTTATAATGTGAAATTCATGAAGCAGCAGTGTCAGCAATTGTGCCACTGTACTTAAAAGAAAATGAAATTATGAGTGATTCTGTTCATCCACCCATTTTCTAATCTTATTCAATTCAGCTATAGCTTCATAGGAATCTCATGAGAAATCTCATGTGCACTCACATAGAGCCACTTTAAAGTGTTCAATTAACTCAAAATGTATTGTTGGATGTGGTTGAAAATGAGAGAAACTAGAGAACAATCCATCTAGGCACAGGTAAATGTTTAAACTGTACAGAGAGTGTTTTCACTTGAACTGAGTCTGCTGGAGCAGCAAAGTAGCAGCACTAACCACTGTGCCATTATGTCACCCTCAAAATAAAGATAAAAACATATCACACTATGCAAAATTTGTAATCTGCATATGACTTTTCCAACACACATCTGTAATTTTAGCAGGCAAATATGTGCAAAAAACAAAATCATCTCTATAAGGAAAAAAACAAACCCTAGAGCAATTTTGCTCAAATGTAATAAGCTTCTGCCATTTTCCAGGGCTAATGATTGTGCCAAGCTACATTCAGACTGAGTGATTCACTGCTGAAGTATCATGTCCATGGATGTGCATCCTGGCATACAGGAATATAGACAGACATTACTTTAAAAGTAGTCAAATCTTGTTCAGAGATGTCTAAAATGTGTCAATCCATTGAACACTTGAACTTTTAACTCCATCTCAATACTTTCTAAATTTGTAATGTATACTGTACCTACACTGTAAAGAATTTCTGTAAATGTATAGTTTCCTATCGTATTTTCCTGTATCTTGTTTACACTGTAACATGCTGTAATATTTTAAGGAATGGATGTACATCTAGAGCAAAGAGCTGTTTTCAACACTTAATACAGTAGCATATCGAAAATACAGTAACATACTGTAAACTAGTTAAGATACAGTAACATACTGGGCAAGCAAGGCATTCTGGGATTGGTTTGTGACAAGGAAGTAAGAGCGGTGCAAGTTGAGCAGAGGTTTTAGTTCAGAAAACCACATTTGGAACTTGTCTTACATCCTGTCAATTATCTTACAGCTTATAATTAATTAATTTTCAATATTATTAGTTTTGCACTTTCTATCGTTGGGAACAGCGTGTGAGGGGGGAGAATTGAAAGTTCCAGAAACAATTCATTGCCGTTTTGACTTGGCGAGACTCTGTCTCTTTTATTTTTTTTTTTTAATAAATTGTTTTTGGTCAACTTGAGTGAGTTCGTTAGTTATTCATTTGTCAATCGTTTCACATCCTTGGCATTCTTGTTTGTGTGTGTGTATAATTGTGTAACTTTATTAGTTAGTTTGTACTTAAAAGTATCAAATAGCCTGTATAGCTCTGCTTGTAATGTAAAGGCCTTTCGTCCAGTTAATATTTAAACGATATCTTTATTTTTAACTTTTGCTTTTGCTTTTGCTCAGTGTGTCATTAGACCGGATACGTTCATTCTAAGTAAAATGTCAGCTAGACATCCAGGCATTATAAAATAACACAGATGTTACAATGCTCTGTCATTTTACATATACGGACAGAGTGGTTTTGCACAAAATACACGAGTTCCAAACTCATTTAACTATTGTACAATAATATTACAGCATCATACTGTATTATTAAATTAGTGTAATACTGTAAATTTTAATTAGAGTAGCTTCACTTTAAATGAACAGTAAGTGGCTGGCAACTCTGCTGCCAGTATTTTACTGTAAAATTACAAGGACAAAGTTTACAGTGTATGGTTTATGTAGGGTAGATTTAAAGAGCACACTTTGTGATAATCATACAATTTACCTTGTAAGGTATTTGAATTTGACTAAAGGTAGAAACCAGAAACACAAATGGATGGCCTTGATTATAGGCCAGCACCTGCAGTTAACCTTAAACTTGTGGCAGTGGCAGTAAAAGCACCCCATCTGTGTTCACCATGTGCCTTATCTTTGAGACTTGAATTTACATTCTCTTGCGTCTTCTACAGATGTGTCACTTCTCCACCAGGAGGTCAATGGAATGCAGATGATCGGAATGCTGTCCATCAGCTCCATCTGCTACAGTGCAGACATGTCAGCCCCTGGCGGCTACAGACATCTGCTTAATGTGGGGCGGGTGGTGTCCTGTGGTCGCCTTCAACTGGTAATAACAGATAGTCGTTGTATTCTGGCACCAGGCGTGGACGCCTGCCTTTGTTCAGCTTACTAATGAGAGGCAACATAAACAATGCTACTTAGTGACTGAGCTGTGTTCCTCCCACAATCCACAGACATGCTGCTAGGCTGACAGGTGACTCCAAATTGTCTGAGCGGCCTAATGGACTTATGTGCCCTCTAGTAAAGGCATCTGCCATGTGCTTGCAGCTATCTGAACTGAAAGAAGTAGATAAAGAAAACAGATGGGTGGATGTTAATCAATGTGAAAGTGGTGCTATCAGCGCTTAGACAATAGTATCTGTGTGGAAAGGGTAGAGAATGCCCACAAGTATCTTTAAGTTATAAAATAGGCAAAGAAGCCTTCATAATTAGCAAGTTCTCCTGAAATGACATCCTTTTCAAGAATTGGTTCCTGCCTTGCATTCTTTATATCCTTAGGATATGCTGCTGTTCTCTGTGGCCCTATAATGGAAATGTGGCATTGGAGAATGGATGCATGGAGTTACAGAAAATGTCCTTTTCTCCAGTGAACTATGTGGTGTTGTACAAGACAAAGCGTGGCCTAGTAGAAACCACAAGTAGGCAAGTTCATGTCTCATGGTTGGTTCTCTATGATGTAATAATAATAATTCATTAGATTTATATTGCGCTTTTCTCAGTACTCAAAGCGCTATCTACACAGGGAGGAACCAGGAACCAAACCCACAATCTTCCACAGTCTCCTTACTGCAAAGCAGCAGCACTACCACTGCACCACCTAGGTATCTGACACTGTCCACCGTCTCTACCTGTGTGCTGTTAATATTGAGTGAGTGATTGTGTCTCTGCTATTCTCTTACAAATTCCACAATTAGCTCCTTTGACTGTCTGACATTCAGGAGTAGACTACTTTCCTGACACCAGTGAGACAGACACTGTGCTTCATGTAGGTAAGCCAGCTCATTGCTGTTACATATCAGGCCTACCACAGCTGTGTCCAGCAGACAAGGACTGCAGTTCCTTCCATTCATTTTCAACACAAACATTTCCCATTCTGAATCATGGGGTCTCAAACTATTCCCACCAGTATCACATGCAAGGCAGGACCAAGTCCTAAACAGGGCCTACGCACGCGTGTGCTGCCATACCTACTAATACCATGGCAATAAGATGGTCAACTAATCTACTCTAACATGCAATTCTTTGCAACATGTGAAGAAAACTGGAAAATCTGGAGTATCATAAAGAAAATACAAGGAAAAATATAAAGTGCACACAGGCTGGAGAAGACAGCAAGCAAAACTACAGTGGTTTATTTTAGCTTCTGCATAGCACTAAACTTCGAGTTTTCCTTCTTCTGTGTGACTACCTGGCACTTAGTATATTAAACATGTGGCACCCATGACGTAGCTGCAGTAGTCGTCATATTTCCACTTTGCATAGTACAATAGTCTGGTCTATAAAAAAAGACAGGAGGGGAACTGGTCATCTATGTGAATGAGAAACGGTGTAAAAGGGAGCATATGACAGTTAAAACTACAGTTTGTAATTCAAACATTGTAACTCTGGCTGTTGGAATTTGTCCATTTTATGTGCCCAGGGAGATAAATGACATTACCCTTAGTAAGGATTATATTTCTTCCTCTGCCCATGGAATCAATATGCTAATTAAAAGTGCAGGCTCAGTTATGGGGCACACTCTTGACCCCCTGGAGGTAGCAAAGGAGAGCGTGAAAACAAAACCTAATGCCATTATGAACAACGCTGCACATCCTCTCTCTGACGCATTAACACTGAGGACTTTCTGCTAAGAAATTTTTCAGCAGAAGTGTGTCAAGAAATGCTACGGGGGCTCAATTCATACCAATGGCAGTACGCCTACATAATATCTCACTGTGACTGTGACAACCGAGTCAGAAGTTTTCCTACCTTTCAATTTTCCTTTTTTCTTTATAGTCATTCTTGTGTGTGTGTGTGTGTGTGTATACAGTATAAATATATTTTATTATTATGAATTTAATTAATGAGCTTCTATAAAAGGCAAAATTTCCCCCAGGGCCAAATAAAGCTCTAATTACAGTATACTGTATTTTTTGCTTTCAAGTGTAACCAACATGTAACACATTGCCACTCCTCCTGTACACTGATAAACTAAAACTGATTAAAATACAAAACTGCATATTGGTTAATAAAAAACACACAGGAACTTACCTGATGTATTCCTTATCATTGTTGCCATATCACTCCAATTATAACCCCAGTTTCTGAAATCTTTTGGAAAAAGCCCTGAGAAAGCCCCCAGTGTAGTTTGCCCTTTAACTTAGCTTTGTACAATATTGCATTATTACTTAACTGGTAATGTCTGCACAGCTTTGTATAAACATAAACTCCAATGGACTGAGTTGGCAGCAGATTCAGTGTGTCAGTGTGGAGTTGGCAGGTTCTCTGTATGTCCAGTGTGATGTTCCACAGGCCCTCCAATTCCTTACACACCCCAAAGACGAGGCAGTTAGATTGATTTGTAACTCTAACATGGCGTAGTCTGTTTGTTTGTGCATGTGTGCCCTGCAATGGACTGGCACCTCATTCACAGTTTGCTAGTGTAGCCTGAAAGTTTAACTACGATTTCAAACAGACAGCACTGTAGGACTCGATCACACAATTGCTATTTGGGTTTAACCTTCTACATTATGTGAAATGACTGAGGGTGCTGAATGTTTTCAGTGTTAGTTAAATAAATCCCCAAGGAAATCTGACTGAATTATGAAGTATATACCAAGCTGATGCCAGCTGCTTCTCCCAAACACACGCTTCATGAACAATGCAGCCCTTTGTGAGCTTGTCAAAAACAGACTGCACGCAAATGTCGGGAAACACTTTTTACACAAAGATTTAATAAATGGAAACAACTGCCTTCTCACTCACATGATGCCACATAGCACATTGGGGTCTATTAAGGATATTGTGGCAAAGTGAAAACAGCATGCTGCCTGAATGAAGCCACTTAATCGGCGACTGTGTCAAGTGGTATGCTCAGAAGGGGAAACGGCTTCACAGTGTGCCGAGGCAATCCTAAGAGAGGAACAGAGGAACTGATTCATTCTGGATAGCAAAAAAATAAATCCACTCATCTGCGATTAGTTCCGGAGGCCACAATTCAGTAGTTAACACTTTTCAGCCTTGAGCGTGCTTCGTATCATTTAAAAGTCGCACTGCCAAACGTTTGACATTAAAATAAGGTCTGTCTGAGAACAGATAAATGGCAGGATTAGAAAGGAGATCCACCCCAAGCACAGGATGGACAAGCAAAAGTAGAGGGGAGTACATTTCCAAGCATAGAATTTTAATAAGGTGCAAGTATGTAAAGGAACAGCATTCAGAGAGCAGATGAACATGTTGAAGTTGAACTGAATCCAAGTCAGGGCTGTGGGAAGGCTGAAGCCTATCCAGGAAACGTCAGGTGCAAAGCAGGATGGGGCTCCAGTCCATTACAGGGCTCTCTCACACCCACACAACAGTGGCGTTACTAGGATGTCATCCTAAGGTGGACTTCTAAGCATGTAGGGAGAGCAAGTAAATGCAAAAATAAGCTGAAGCTATCTTTCCGAGTGGGCACAACCTTCCCTCTCACCTCCAATCTGTCGCCTTGCCCCTGCTATACATACTATTATATGGACCCAGTTTGGAGTCTCCAGTTTTCTTAAAAATAGACAAGTCCTGGGAGATGGTGGAGCAAAACTGCTTAACAACAACACAATATAACATAATATTTGAAAACTGGGCTCAATCCAAGTCAGAGTTATGGAGAGCTGGGGTGACAAGGCAGGGCCAACCCTGAAGGGGACGCTAGTCCATTGCAGGGCCAAACCATAAAAAAAAAAAACCTACATAGGGCCGATTTGGAGTCACCGATTAAATTATCACACACTCCTTTGGGCATGTCGGAGGAAAAACTAATAAACTAATTAATAATACATTGTAATGTCTGACCGGGCTAATCCAAGCCAGAGTACGAGTGAAGGCATAGCCTATGCCAGAAACATCAGAAACAAGGCAGCATCAGCCTGGAGGGGACGCCAATCCATTGTAAAACAGTCTTGCCAAAACACACACACACAGAAACTTTCATGTGATAGCAGTTTCAAGTCCCTGATTAAATTAACACACACATTTTAGGATGTAGAAAGAAAACTGCATAACATACTGTAGTTTAAGAAAATATGCTGGGTCTTATGTTCCTCAAGGATCTTTAGTCCCACCTTTTGGTGATTTTTGGAAGTGCAGGATGTGTACAATACCGTATACTGTATATCACAACCTAGGACTCGACTCCTATGGCAGTTATGGGTTCTTCTTGTTTGAAGTGAAAACGCATCAAGCAACTCGACACATCCCACGGAAAAACCTGAAGCAGAATTAAATATATTTTTTACATTTTTTAACTTATTTGAAATAATTTTCTTTACCATAGCTGTAAAATTCAATGCTCTGCCATTTATAGCCCAGTTCATACAAAGTTGAATAGTAACTCCCGTGGGACCCCTCATTTAGATTTGTTGGCTGAGACTTTGAAAGGTAATGCGATCGCTTCAATAAAATGGGATTATGCATTTCAATCGGTTGCCATCACGGCTATACCTTTCTTCAGTTCATAATAAAACAGTGCTGAGGAGATGGATTAGATTGCTATAGATTCACTGGCTATGCCGACATATTTTTGGCAGCAGGAATGTGTTTATCTACCAATTGACTGCGCAAATCTGATGTATAACCTGTTTAAACATGACAGGTAGTTCTGGGGAGGGGAGGGGGCAGCCATGCCGTATTATTAGCTACAAGGAAGCGAATTCCAAGAAAGAAAATATGACAAGTGCTAAAAGGATGTCCCAGACACCATGATTAAACAAGTAAATTTTTTTTGCAACAGGCAGGCCTTGCCAAACGTCCTTTCATATTAATGTACAACAGTAACTACAGCTCTCCCTCATTAACATCTCACAGTGCCACCAACACACTGACTGGTCCCCGACTTGAACTGTGTGGCATGTTACAATATAAATGGGTGGCAAGCCATGACAGCAACAGAGACTCGGGTGTGGAGTTTACAGCTTCTCGCCGTCTTTGCGTGGGTTACTTTAATCCTACACCTGAAAGATGCGTGTGAGGGTGATTGGTGCCACCAAACTGGTGAGAGACTTTGGGTGTATGCATGAGTGTGTGCCACAGTAGCGTGCGATCACCTCCATGCTTGTTTCCCACATTCCACCAGGATGGACACTGAACTTGAACCTGAACTGGACAGAAATGAATGGAGGCCATGTGTAAATCTGTCCTACATCTTAATAAATAATTCATTTTTTATATACCTTGTCCAAAGTAGAGCTCAGGCAGGTTAACTGACTTGCTTGGAGTCACACAGTGAATCAAGCAGGGAGGTTAATCAGCAGCATGATGCTTTGAAGACCAGAGCCTTGGACGTGACATGTTGTCTGTAGTGTGTTTTCAAGCTGCAGTGCCTCATTGGAGTTAAAAAGGCCCTTTGGAGAGCAAAAAAAAAAAAAACACCTAGTAAATCACGGGGGAGGTGCACAGTTTTCAGCATCTCTTCATCGAGTTGAGACAGGCAGTGGAATGAGCCCTGCATCTTGTTCTCAGCGCTCTCCTCCACAACAACACTGACGTAAACGCTGAACCCATGGGTGGGCAGAAAGCTCGGAATAATGGAAATGGCAATTCCCTGTATTATGGGAAGCATTCATCGAAGAAATAGGAAAATATTGCGGCACAGAAATTGCGTGGGCCTGAAAGTGTAAACGTGAGCTTAAGAATGGTTTGCAAACATGAAATTCTTTGTCTTTAAAGGTAACAAGATTAGGGGACTTTTAAAGGGTTAGAAGAGGGAAAGGCTGTCAGACATTATCACACAGGATCTTTTACTGTTTTTAACCATTTAAACCTGCTGTGTTTAGGTAGTTTCTGCTTCACAGTATGGGCAAAGACTTCCAAAGAAAACTAAATTACAGACAGTTCAGGTACACATTCTTACCTGGCAGCTCTGGGGATCTGAGTTCAATTCTCAGCTCAAGTCGGCCATGTAGGTGTTACCTGGGAGTTCGGTTTCTGTCCCTGTGTTTGGTATTTTAGGGATCCTAAATTAGCCTGGTGTGAGTGGGCCTTGAAGTGGACTGGCTTTCGTTCCATCTCATTTCCTGTAATGGAAAAATATGCGGCATTTGTAAATTTTTAGAAGTGGAGATACTTTTTGTTTTCATTTCTTTAATGACATAAGATAAAAGCTCTTTATCCAATCCTCTGTTATACAATATGAAATACAAATAACTTGTTATGCTTTTGCAGTGTCACTAGAAGTAGAACTGTGTATGCCTACAGGCTAAATTTGAATCTAACATTAGGTTTAATCCAATGGAAAGACTTCATTTAGTTAATCAACAAAGAGAACTTTGTAAAGCAATTGCCATCCCAGTGCACAGCAGAGAAACAGACACGAAAGTCAAGAGAGTAGTTTTAAAACAACAAGGCTAAAACCACATGCAAGATATGATGTGAGTCTTTGCTGCTTAGGGACAATCAGAAGACCGGCTTTAGTGCTTGGAAATGGTTTTGAGACAAATTTGAGGATGTTTGCAGCTTAACTGGACTAATCACTTCCAACTATCCTTGCTACAATGCCACAAATACAATGAGTGCACACTTTACAATTTTACCAGCTTTTTCTTAAAATGTAAATAATGCTGGCCGTTCAGGGACAGCATTTTATTTCTTCTCGAAACCTACTGATTACATTACATCCATATCAGACACATGTTAGGACTGACCCTGGACAGACACGAGTCCAATTTAGGGTACATTTACCTACAGGACATGAATGTAATTTAAAGTTAATGACACCTCACCATTCCTCCCCTTATCATGGTGAGGAATGAGGTAGCAACATGTTAAAATGAACAGACAGGTCACCTCATCTTTAGCAACTTCCTCCAACTTCTCCAGGGAAAATTATAGTTGTTCCCAAGCCAGTAAAAGAGTAAAATCCAACCAGCATCGTCAGTGGGTCTTTTTCTTGAGGGCTTGACCATGTACACCTCTCAAGGGGTACACACCCAGGAGACATCCTAACTGCATATTCAAAACATCTCATCTGGCTCATCATGACAGTTTTCTACGTCATGGTCCTCACACATCACCAAGTTTCTCACCCTGTGACAGAGACTGAACCCATTAACTCGGCACAGGAGTCTCATTTAAGCCACTTGCGCTCACAATCTCACTTTTTTGATCACCACCCATAGCTTGAGACCATATATGAGGACGGAGATGTAGATTAACCTGCAAGATGAAAGACTTGTCCAAGTGCGTGTCTCCTACTTTACGACCACAATCTATTACACTCACTTGCAGACAAGACCCTGAGGTACTGGAAGTCTGGCCACATCTTACCTGCAGGGAACAAGTCATTCTTTTCCAGGAGACTCTCATTACCTTAGATCTAGAGGTGCTGAAGGTCACTCTAACTGCATCACATTCATATGTGATGTTTTCCAGTGGAGATCTACAGTTGTAAAGGTTCAAAGAATTTACATTTGGGCTTTAATGATAGGGTTAGAAGAAGGGAATGCCAAAATGTAAACCTAAATTTACTATGGTTTACAGTATGAGGACATCATCTGTGAACAACAAATATTTAAGCTATTGGGTCCCAAACTGAATACTTTCCCTCTTTACAACCACAATCTGGTACACTCACATCTACCCTCACTTGTGGACAAGTACCTGAGGTACCTTGACTGTATAAATATTATGAACAGGAGAGCAGTTATTACACATACTTGATAGACCTACATCCACATTCACATATTTAATACTACATTTGCTGTACAAATATAGAGACCAACATCCCTGGAACACCATACTTCTGAAGCGCCTTCCTAAAGATACTATGGGGTACATGGTCACCAGTTAAAGTGTATTTTACTTAGATCGTGGAGGGGTAAAGTGTCCAAAGGAAAAATCCTTACAGACACTGGAGGAACATGGATGCTGTCTGGGCTGGGATTCAAATTGGGCCCACTGGAGCTGTGAGGCAACAGAGATAACTACTTCCCAAACATTCCACCTTAATTTATAAAAACTACAGTACATTTAATGTACAGAAATGCTTCACGACTTATAAGAATGCATTTTTGTATACATTGGCTTGTACGTATTCCTTCTAATTATTGTAAATGTTTCCATATTTTTTTTGCAAATTTTTACAATATGTTGTATAGACTTAATTTTATAGACGACTTCCACCTAAAGAGGTGTATTCAGAATGTAACTCTTGGATACTTTGATACCTTAAACACAATGGAAAGTTAGTCTACAAATGGAAAGAAGTCAAGTTTGTGGCCAGCCTAAAAAGACTCAACCCACATTCTTTTTAAGATCAAACCATGTAATGCTCTTAAAAATCTCAAAGTATGCCATGATTATATTCAGGCATCTATAGGCCTCTCCTGCTATTATAAATGGGAGGCTGAATTTCAGAGTATTTGTCAGAAATATAACCAGACGAAAAACACATGGCGTCATGGTCAATGATGATACCGTTTTTAATGTCTGTGCTTATACAAAAATATCTAACATTAGAATGGGGAAGAAAGGAGATTCAAGTGACTTTGAATGTGGTATGGTTGTTGGTGCCAGACAGGCTGGTTAGAAACTGCTGATCCACTGGGATGTTCACATACAACCATCTGAAGGGTTTACAGAGAATTACCTGAAAATATCCAGTGAGTAGCAGTTCACAGGGATAAAATACTTTGTTGATGTCAGAAGACAATGGCCAGACTGGTTTGAGCTGAAAGAAAGTTAACAGTAACTCACATAACCACTTGTTACAACCGAGTTATTTAGAAGAGTATCTCTGAATGCACAACACATCAAATCTTGAAGCAGATGGGCTACAGCAGCAGGAGACCATCCTTCCTTGAATCAACATTTCAGGCTGGTGGTGTAATGAAATGGGGTATATTTTCTTGGCATACTTTGGAGCCCTTAGTACCAGATGAGCATTGTATAATTGCTACAGCCTACCTGAGTATTGTTGCTGATCACGTTAATCCCTTTATGACTGCAGGGTACTCATTTTCTACTTCCAGCAGGATTGAGCACCATGTCACAAACCTTAAATCATCTCACACAAGTACTGTATCTTGAAAATGACAATGAGTTTGCCGTACTCAAATGGCTTCCACAGTCACCAGATCTCAATCCAATAGAGTACCTTTGGGAAGTGGTGGAATTGGAGATTCACATCATGTATGTGCAGCTGACAAATCTGCAGCAACTGTGATGCTATCAGGTCAATATGGACCAAAATTCCTGATGTTTCCAGCACTTTGTTGATTCTATGCCATTAAGGATTACAGCAGCTATGAAGGCAAAAAGGGTCCAACCCGGTACTAGCAAGGTGTACCTAATAAAGTGGCCAGCAAATGTATATGTGTGCGTGTGTGTGTATATATATATATATATATTTATTTAGATCCATAAATATTTGGACAGAGACAACTTTTTTTTAAATTTAGGTTCTGTCCATTACCACAATGAATTTTAAATGAAACAACTCAGATGCAGTTGAAGTGCAGACTTTCAGCTTTTTTTCAGTGGGCTGAACAAAACGATTGCATAAAAATGTGAGGCATCTAAAGTATTTTTTTAACACACTCCCTTCATTTCAGGTGCTCAAAAGTTGCAAGGTGCAAGCCACTCATAAGCCTCAAGAATAAAGAACATCTAAAAAAGCCAGCACGGTTACAGATGAATCCAAGATCAACCTCCACCAGAATGATGACAAGAAAAAAGTATGGAGAAGGTGTGGAATAGCTCATTATCCAAAGCATACCACATCATCTGTAAAACACGGTGGAGGCAGTGTGATGGCTTGGGCGTGCATGGCTGCTAGTGGCACTGGGACACTAGTGTGTATTGATGATGTGACACAGGACAGAAGCAGACAAATGAATTCTGAGGTGTTCAGAGACATACTGTCTGCTCAATTCCAGCTAAATGCAGTCAAACTGATTGGGTGGTGTTTCATGATACAGTTGGACAATGACCCAAAACATACAGCCAAAGCAACTCGGGAGTTTATTAAAGCAAAGAGGTGGAAAATTCTTGAATGGCCAAGTCAGTCCCAACCCAGTTGAGTATGCATTTCACTTGTTGAAGACTAAACTTCGGACAGAAAGGCCCACAAACAAACAGCAACTGAAAGCCGCTGCAGTAAAGGCCTGGCAGAGCATTAAAAAGGAGGAAACCCAGCATCTGGTGATGTCCATGAGTTCAAGACTTCAGGCTGTCATTGCCAGCAAATGGTTTTCAACCAAGTATTTATTTCCAGTTATTTAATTTGTCCAGCTACTTTTGAGCCCCTGAAATAAAGAGATTGTGTTAAAAAAATGCTTTAGTTGCCTCACATTTTTATGCAATCTTTTTCTTCAACCTACTGAATTAAAGCGGAAAGTCTGCACTTCAACTGCATCTGAGTTGTTTTTTTTTAAATTCATTGTGGGTAATGGACAGAACCAAAATTAGAAAAAAGTTGTCTGTCCAAATATTAATGAACCTAACTGTATATACATATATATACACTCACATACATTGATATGTCTAGAAGTTAGTCAAGACAAGGGCTCTACACATAAACCTGTACGTTAAGTATTATAGTGTCTTGAAATTTGATACATACTATCAACGTGACATGAACTCCATTCTGATCTTGCTCCATGAAACTAAAAAATATCAATTTCTAGCACACAGTACGGGAGTAGTATTTACCCTGTGATTTTTAAATATGAATGACAAGCCACTCATCTCTCAGGCAAAGATATTCAAAGCTGAGCCACTTTAGGACTTACAATTCTAATCTAAAATATGTTTATTATCACTGATAACACTAACATTGATAAAGCTTTTATGTTTCCAGACAGGACTATAAAACAATTTCATAAATTAAAATGATACATAATAAAGTATATGCAAGCGTCTGAGCTTTGACCTTAATGATATCAAAACCCATGAGCTGTGACTTTTGCTCAACAACAGTTAGCTAATTTTGTAATTCCAGGCATGTGCATATGATGTCCAGGTATGACATCACCTCTAATTCACCTTGCTTTAATTTCTGCAAACATTACGCAAAGGACCAAACTTTACCTGACACCAAAATGGCTTAAGTTACCGTTTTATACAGCAATAACATTACTCACATTCCCTTTTAATTACAGAACACTTTGTTAATAATTATTACAATCCTTACAAACGCTTTCTGTACTGAAGGATGGCAGTCTAACACACAAGATGGTACTTGTATTTCTCATAAACACACTAAAAAATGAAAGAAACAACAGACACAAATTAAAATTACAAATATACTTTAGTTTCAGGTCATTAGGTGATGTTGTGGTTGAAAGTCCTTTAGCTCTTAAATTCCACAAATTAATGTTGAAGAAAATTCAGTCCGCCGTCATAGTCTACTTTGCTGGTCTTGTCTAGTCTTCAATACAATTCTTCTTTTCTTTTTTGGTAAGATTGTTCATTTTTTGTTTTTTGATAGAAGGTGGTTCTTCCCTGTCATCATCTTCATTAAAAAAAAAAAAAATACAAAATGAAAATCTATATTTGAATAAAAACAACTAAATAAACAATTTTTAAAATGGTGACGCAGTCAGAAATAGTCTCAATATATTATACATAATATAATTTGATTGTTTGGTTTCATATTTTGACATGGCTTATAAGTAATTTAATCATACTTAAAAGCAAGTATGGCCAATTAAAGGGTCAATTGTGAAAAAAGACCAATAGTCAACTTAAATAACTAAAAGTACCCATATACTGTATATTCCTAACTCTGACAGACATGTTAGGAAATTCAAATGCATAAAAAGCATTTGTACAGTGGTGAGGTGTAGGAGGAATAATTATTTCATATTTTTCAAGATTACATTGAATTATATTATTCTACAACTAAAATGTTACCGGATATAGCAGTCTCTTCATTTTCAGGGAGAGTATGGGCATAGTTTGCAGCATTTTGTGGGGCATCATCACCGTTATCCTCATAGATGTTGGACCATTTTATTGCCATATCCATCCCTGGAGGTGCAGTCTTTTTTGGTTGTGTAACATACATCTCAGGAGGAGGGACAGCATTATTCTTCCATGCTTTAAACTCCCTTGCTGGCTGTTCAAAATGTGGACAAAAGATTTTATAAATTAAGTCAAAAAACTGTCCATAAATTCCATGTATATTTCCATAACGCAGACTTAAGACAATTTTATACTGTACTGTAACAAGTGTTTGTTCCCTGAATAATCCATTAAGACAAGTATATTCATGCTACACTGTAAGGCTGAATATAATTATACCTCTCTTTGATTTTTCCACATCAAACGTTCCAAACCACCCCTTCAAACTAATTTCTTAACAGAGGAGACACATGCAAATTTTAATTTTTCAATGCCACAAGTATTCATTGCAGTCAATCACCTAATACTGGAATAATATATACTTGTTTCATATCTTTGATTGATTGATAACACATCTTGCAACTTAAAGGATAATTTAAGCTCTAAACACTGAAATGTGGGGCAAATGTGCAATAAATCTCTGGTTTACTTAAAAAATATGTTAACATTTTTAAAACAGTTTCACAATTAATGGGCTTTTATATCAGATGTACTTTTTGAAGGAGGGGCTCATTAACACACACCAAGGTTTAGTCCTATATATCTCAAATGTGTGTTTTATTTTATCTGTTGAGTGGATTTTTAATTATTTGTATTTTTCATCCAAAATACTCATTTTGAAGTGCCTTAAATGTGGATCTAATAAGAAAATAGCAGTATATATTTAATATTGGCATTATATTTTCAAAACAATTCTGCTCACTAGCATGAGTCTGTCACATCTGCTTGAACCTGGCTCAAGAGAAGGACATGATTAAGGTACACGAAATAAGGTTTCCCTTTTTCATGTCCACTCACTTACTACTTTGTTGATTCATTAGTTGTTCCGTCAGCCCACCCAGGCTCCAATTATGCCAGAGATCTATTAGAGTTGTTTTTAATTATTTTGTTTCTAAAATATTTAAGTACTTGAATGCTAATCGTATGTCTAAGTCAGTGGTTCTCATAGTATTTTTTCAAAAATCTCTTATGAACAAAAACAAAGATACTCTCAGCCCCATTCCCCTCCCAATAAATTAAACTTAAAGGAAACAAAATTCTAATAAAAATTCTTTGGGATTGGCAATCAGCCTTGGGTACTCTGACCCACAAACATATGTGCAGCTCCATAAAAAAGCAATTTATTAATGAAAGGTACTTTCATAAAAATCCCCTTGAACGACTGCCACCCTGTGCCTGCTGGGATAGGCTCCAGCCCCCGACAAACCTGCTCGGCATTAAGTGGGCTTAAAATGATATGGTATTTTCATAAAATAATAAAAAAAACATGCAAAATAAAGAAAAATGTAAATAACTACTTACAAAACTAAAAACAATGTGATGGAAGAGCCCAAACATTTTTACACAGCAATCCACTACTACTTTACTACACCTCCTTGTGTTAATGATAAAACTAATCCCGTCTCTATAGGGCTTTACACACACTGATTCACTTTTGTACTGAGACTAAGCTCCACTTTTAGTGAACTGGAAAACTAAAGGAAACATTTCTCCATAAAAACATAATGGAACCACAGAGAAGCAAAGAAGGGACACTACTAGGAAAGGAGATTAAAGGGTAGCTTGCTCGAACTTTCTAGGTCCTTATATCCCTCAAGACTATCACTTTCAGCTCCTGGAATTTTCAGATCCCACAAACTATTCCACAAGCCAACAGTCAGAGAAGCATTGGTCTAAGTGAGCATGAAGGTTTCTAACATTGATTCTGTTTCAACATTTACCTGAGCAGAAGAGAGGAATAATGAACTCAGACAGACATGTAAGCCATCCAGAAAGTACACAAATGGCAACAAACATCATCCTTTTGACCATTGTGCTCAGAATTGCTATGTTTGTCAAGAGCAGAGTAGCTAACTTGAACAGATATCATTTGAGTTGCATAAATCAATAGCCAGCCTACTCAAATTAATCACTTAATACAGTGATGAGTGACGAAAGCCTTACTCCAGGAGTGCCAGGTCCAATGCAGGAAACACCCTAAACAGGGTACCAGTCAACTACTTGGTGCACATCAAAACTCACTCAAACTGGGCCCAATTTTGACAAATTTTACTTATCAAAATAAAAGAGCACCTAGAGAAATCTCATAGAAACATGAGGTCAGTTTGGGAAGCATGCACTGGTACGGGGGTTTTCACACCCACCACACTTCGAAACAGCTCGGGATCCCAGATGGCAACCCCCCAGGCAGACATGCAGTCAAGTCACAACCTCCAGAAATGACCATCTATCTGCCACAGCCTGGTGTTACGTGGGCATCTCCTTGGCCTGGTCCAGCCACTCGGGTCTGCAACAATGAGGATCCTGGAAGCCAAATCACGCCACATGGCCATACTGCTGTAACTGATGCTCCCTCACAATGCAGGTAATATGCCTCATTCTGGACTCCGTGAGTAACCGCTCGTTCAGCACAAAGTCAAAGCAGCGGTACCCAAGGACTCTCCAAAGAGACACACTACCAAAGTGTCTCAGGTCACTAGAGAGCATCCATGTCTTGCAACCATATAACACAACAGACAGAACTAGGGCTCTAAAGACTTAGATCTTTGTCTTTTTGCAAAGATATTGGGAGAGCCACTCACCCCTTTTCAGCAACATCATGACCCCCCCATGCTCTCCCAATCCATCTACTGACTTCGTACGAAGTGTCACCATGTCACTGCTGAGGCAAGAAAACCTGTCAACTAGGTCATCATCCTCTCTACAGGTGGACACACTGCTGAAACACAAGAATTTGAAAATTTACTGACAAGGTCCAGACGCGACGCTAAACCCACCAACTGCTAAGTCAGTATGCAAGTTGAGAAAACCACCTATTCGTACTTAATCAGTATGCTGCTGCTGCTGCTGGAGCATGTGAATTTCCCCTTGGGGATTAATAAAGTATAGTATCAATCAACTTTCAGCTGCTATTCTTAGAATTTCGCAATAGGGTCTATTTTATTTCTCTCTTTATGTCTCAGGAATCTCTTAGACATTTGCTTTTTTTTTTCTTTAAGATTCTGAACTCTTAATTCATTGTACAGTATTGACTTTTTATACAGGTCTTTGCACACTGAGAAAAAAAATATTCTATTAAGATTCCGTAACTTTATTTCACGACGTGTTTTTAACCAGCAAGTATGTCATTAACGATATATATCAAGTGGAAACTATTTGAAGCAGTGTGTTAACTGTAAAGTGGCAAGAAGTCTTAAGAAAGAGAAGAGAAAAGAAGAAAGAAAACAATGTGTGTGTGATGAAGCTTATGTTTGTGTCTTCAGTCCGCACATTTGTTCCAGATTTCTCGGAGATTAAACTCTTTGTTCCTGTGCTCGGTGTGCAATCTGCCAATCAGTCTAATTAAAGTAAACTTTAAAACTATAGCAAAATGGGACTCATTGAGGAGTAACAACATACACGTTTGGTTCTCCGCGACCACTTAAACCCATAAGCTTGTAAATGAGTCGACTTAAAGGGACTTGAAAAATGTATTACAGTAATGAAACGAAAACCAGCATCAACATGGGCTTCTCAGGGACCATGTGGCAGAATTGAAGCTTTTATCAGTCGTAATTCTCCTTACTTCTTCAGGTGCCTTTACCGTGCGGCTTTCCCAGTCTATTTGCTTGTTTAAGGGGTTATACAGGAAGGCTGGTTTGGAGACAGATTTGAAGAGCTCGTCGGGTCTGGGCAGCGCCGAGCTGGTTCCCGGAGCAGGCCTTTTCCCGAGCATGAAGTTCGATTTGCTTGCGGCTCCGCTCTCCGTTGCGTTGTCATCGGCTTCACTGCTGTCGGAATCCGAGCCGCTACCATATGCGGCAAAGTAACTCAGTGGGTCGGCGTTCTTCTCCGCCATCTAGAAGGGTAAGAAACCTTTAAATAATGAAGATTAGTAATGGGCTGCACCGGCCCCCGACTTTGTTTACGTTGCCTCGGTTTTCATTCTGAAAAATAAAACCGCGGCGTTTTACAAGGAAAAACAAAGTAAAGGAGGCGAGCCGAAGCTCTACGGCGAGTCGAACAGACCAAACTGCCCCAGGGGAGCGCGTTTCGAGTTGAGCGAAGAACTTGAGAGACGTGCTGCAAGGCTTCGCCAAAATATGCAAAAGCTTTATGTTCCTAAATCAGGTATTACATGTTACATTTTATTTGGTGTTAACTGATTTGTAACTGTGTAACTAAAGGGTTATCCGTTTTTTCGATCCGACGAGTCGCAAAGCGTTCCTTCTTTTACTCAAATAATAGCTTTTCGTTATTTGCATAATTATCCGCCGAACACGTAAAGAAAACAAATGAACAAAAAATAGCCTCGTTGAAGTTTAGAAGCATTATTCAGCGTTGCCTAGCTTTATTTCAACTCCTGTATTTTGAAGTATTCCTTAGAAACTATCACTCGACCTTGCGTTTAATAACCGGGCTTGGAAGATGGATGGTTACGAAATTAGACCATCCGTTCTTATACTTCAACCATAGGTTTTAATTAAATTGCTTTCATAGGATAAGATAGGATGGTAGCATGCTCTGATAGTGCGCTGCCACACCCACTACACCATGAGCCACCTGGATTGGGACCCGAGTACATCTGGTGCCACGTCAGTACCACACTGGGACATTGTAAGGTAGGGAGTGCCAGTCCTGCCACCAACCCTCAGTTTTCCCTATAAATTGGAGGACCTGCTTGCACGGCTGGATGCAGATTAACGTCATACCCAGGATGGAGCAGTTGCAGGTTAATGGCCCTGCAAACGGGAAAATAATCCTGAAGAGATCAATAAAGACTTTCTAAGTGTGACTGAATGTGACCTGCAAGCGCCCAAGTTCATCCTCTCCTTATGACACTTATTACTACCACATAATGAAACTCGCATTGTTGTATTTCTTGACATCCATCCATTATCCAACCCGCTATATCCTAACTACGGGGTCACGGGGGCCTGCTGGAGCCAATCCCAGCCAACACAGGGCATATGGCAGGAAACAAACCCCGGGCAGGGTGTCAGCACAGGGCACGCACACACACACACCAAGCACACACTAGGGACAATTTAGGATCGCCAGTGCACCAAACCTGCATGTCTTTGGACTGTGGGAGGAAACTGGAGTACCCGGAGGAAACCCATGCAGACATGGGGACAACATGCAAACTCCACGCAGGGAGGACCCGGGAAATGAACCCGGGTCTCCTAACTGCCGCCCCTTTCCTGACATTAAACTCCTAATTATGCATTTGTAAGGCGAGTTCTTTTCTAAGGTTAATGGAACCCCATTTATGAATAAGAAAACTTGTTTGAGACGAATTTCATTTTGAAAAGATGTGTTTTCTAGTTGCTTAACATATTGTAAGGCCAAGCAAAAATAGCAACAATCTTGCTTCCTCTCACATATCCTTCCCGATGGTAAATTGTTTAACTTAATGTACTTTTATTTTTACCCATTACAAATTATTAATCAGCATTAAATGTTTGAATGTGGATACTTTTATCATTTTGATTACATACACATTTTTATGTAACAAAAATAAACTTAGTCATAGCATAACCTTCCCAGTTATTCCAATTTAAGGTTACATAGTGCTGAGGCTGATTTCAATTGCATGAGACGGACACAATGCAGGACACTGCACTGGATGGGTACCTGTCCATACATATGCCAAAATTAATATTAACCTAACTTTATCATGTTTGGCTATGTGGGTGGAAAACCCCAACACAGAAGGGGGAGAGTGGAGACTCGACATGGAGCAAGATTCACACTCAGGATCCATCTTGCTATCCTATTGAATGTGATGTTTTCTTTAATAAGAATGATGGCACATATTTAATACAAACTTTCTTACTAAATTTACTTTAAAAAATTTAAGTGGTTAAACGTTTGTAATAGCAACCTAAAATGAAACAATGTATGTAGAAGGAATCTGTAGTCCTTACGATAAATGGAGAGAAAACATGTAAGCATCACAGAGGAGCTGTTGAGTCCTGATGCTGTAACTATTTTTACCTCTGCCCAGGTTGAAATATTATAATTTAAAAGTTAAAGTTAAAACAGGAATCAAATATGGTATTTGAATTAATGCCCAAAATAACATTAAATATGATATAGGCAAAGGTTGTTTTGTTGAAAACAAAACCAGAAATGTCAATGTGTACACTAGAAAACTGCAAGTAGATTTGGCAGAGGCTGTGCGGTGTGATGTCCTTTTCCTGACTCTTTGTTCTATACCGCCTCTCTGATCTCTCCAGCTTCTCTGCTTGAACCTGCCTGACTGTTTTCATCACCCAGTCTTTCCTGGATACTCAATGAAAATAAATTCAAAATATAATTACAGATTAGTTTGTTTTGTCCTACTTACACAATATACTGTACCTATACTTTGACGATGTAATATTAAAGAGGAGGGAATGATCTGATGGATGTGTGGTGTTTTGGGGAGTGAAAAGAAGATCAATGCTGAAAAAGAGAAAGTCTTGGTGTGAGATGATAGGCGTTATGTGGAGGAGAAACAGGCTAAGGATGGATAGTGTCATAGACGCTGTCATAGATGCCCAGGGATATTGCCCTGCCGGGATGCCGGAAAAAGCAGGGGACTGGAAATGGGACAATATTTTCCCTGGAGCGCAGGTGGGCGGCCTTCCTGGAATGCATGGGGTTTATGGAGCTGTGAAGCTCAACCATCTGCAGAAATGAAGTCACCACCAGGGGGTGTCCGGACATGGTTGGAATCTTGGATGGCAGCTCTTCCACCACACCAGGAAGTGAAATTCCAAGAACACCTGGAGTGCTTCTGAGTGTTCTCTCGACACTTCCGCCACACCAGGAAGTGACATCAGAAGGAGCACCTGGAGCCCATCCAGGTTATTATAAAAGGGGACGCCTCCCTCCAGAAGCTGAGCCGGAGTTGGGAGGAAGGAGATAAAGCTTGTGAGGAAGGGAGAGGAGGTCATTGTGTAGTGAAGAGAAAGAGAAAGGACTGAGACTGTTGGCATTTTGGTATTGTGAGATTAATAAAAGTGTGCATTTTGGACTTTCTGGTGTCTGTCTGTCTGTGTCAGGGGGCATGCTTTTCACAATAGACATGTGGAGGTAAAGGCACAGGATGATTAGGTTTGGAGGTGCATCACGATGGAGGTGGAGGATGTTAGATTGAAAAGGGAGGCTAAAGAAAATGTGATTGAAGGGGGTGATACAGTAGATAATACCAAAAGAAAAGGACCTTAACCCAAAAGGATGCCCAGGATTGCAGAGAGCAGAAGAAAAAAACTTGCCGGGCATTTGGCTAACCTGGGTGAACCAAAAAAATGATTATGATGATGATGCTTAAGGATAATATTGGATGGCACAGTGATGCAGCGGTCATTTTTTTTTACTTTTCAGCTCCTAAGTAATGGGTTCAATTATACAGTCCTCCTGCTCACTGCAGTTAGTGTGTACTCCATGTTTGTTTGTTTTTTTCTTAAGTAATCTGATTTTTTAGCACATCTCAAAGACTTGAATATCAGGTCATTTGATGATTTGTAAATTGTCTCAGTTTGAATGATTTGGATTGTGTGCATGAGTGGGCCCTGCTATGGGCTGCTATGTCATCCAAGATAGGTTTCAGCCAAGAATCTGATGTTTTCAAAATATGCTCCTATCCTTGTGATTTCATGTGAAGTAAACAGGATCAAGAAATCCTGCCACCCATTTTCCACTTTTATAGTTAAAGATTGCAAAGAGCTGGTCCCTGTCCCAGGATAAGGCAGGAGTCAGTACTGGATAGGGTGCTAGTCCATTGCATGGTATACTTGCACATGCACCCACAAAAATACAGATAAAAGATGGAGCACCAAACTACCATGGCTGCCATCCTGGGCACCATATCAGATAGGCACTCACTGATATGGGATTACTTAGTCTAACATGCACTTCTTTGGGCTGTGGGTAGAAAACCCACACAGCAGTAGAGTTGTGAGGCTGTGTTTTTTTTTACATTGTTCATTTTTATACTTATTTTTGCTTCTCATGCAAGTAATGGTTTGTACAGAAAGGTAAACTAAAAATACACATTTCTATTGCCCAAGGATCTTTATGTACACCTGTAAGCAGCCTTTAAATACAATGTAAAATTTTATTTGGAAATAAACAGGTTCGGAATTATAAAACTCACAAAAAAATGAAAAGAAAACTACAAGCTGGCAGATATTGTCTCAGTTCTTTAGATTTCAAGGCAGTTCTTCAAACATGGAGGTAGAAACTCAGGTCCTCTCAACGTGAAAACTTTTCATACAGTCAGTCATAATTGTATGGCAGTGTGTTTGCTGCATATCGTCAAGATTACATTGGTGATATTATTGACCTGCTTCTGTCGACACTTTCAAACGCTTTTTCCTATTTGTTTATTTTATTTATTTTTTTGCATTTACATATAAATAAGAGAAATTTAGGACTGCAGACCTCATTTTATTAGTGTGTCTGGGAAAACCGTACATGCCAATTTGAGCAAAAATCAAAATCATCATCGGTATGATTTGTTCTGGAAGGATATGTTCAAGTCAGACATGATCATCAACAGCTATGAAGGATTTTGATGCTGCCTGCACAGATGTAGCAAACATATTTCCCTAATTTGTTTAATCAGAAACTGGGAAATAATGACTCACTTAATTAG
Organism: Polypterus senegalus; assembly: GCF_016835505.1. Taxonomy (NCBI): domain Eukaryota; kingdom Metazoa; phylum Chordata; class Cladistia; order Polypteriformes; family Polypteridae; genus Polypterus; species Polypterus senegalus. The sequence continues at coordinate 63,817,619 of NC_053167.1, forward strand.
GCTAAGAGTTCAGTGAAAAACAGAAGTTGGTTGGAACAAAAACCTGCAGCCACAGTGGGTCCCCAGGACCGAGTTTGGGAACCTGTGCTCTAGACATTCATTATGGATGTAGCCATACCCTGACCACTGAAAGCTGTCCTGCATTTACATGTACTTGTATAGTGGAAGTTTTTTAAAATCTTAATGAGTAGTCAGTTATAATGTCACTAAACCGATATGACAAAATGACATTCAGCTTTAGGATTATTCATACTGATGGTACTCTTTTGTTTTTGTTAATTTTGCATTTTTCACAGAAGAAGATATGATACATAAGAAGTACAGAATTATATGTCGTATGGAATGTACCCACTGCCTTCTCTCCTGACTGTGTACATGGGCTGTAATTCAGGGAGAAAACCAATATCCTAGATCTTTCTTGAATCACATATTGTTCCATATACCAGTAGGAGTTAATCGGTTCCTAGGAGACTATTTAAAGCCACAAAGTGCAAACTCTGGGGACAAAATTGCTACAGTAACAACTCTGTTCATATCATTTCTAGTGTCTTTGAAGAGTTAGACACCTTTAAACACTTTTCAACTTTTTTCTGTGCCACATACAATGAGAAGTCAAGCAAAATGCCACCTTTTATTGACTGACTGATTAGATTACAATATGCAAGCTTCTTCAGACAACTTGTAATCAATTTAAAGTTGCCTTGAAGAAGGGGCCTAAGCTGCCATGAAAGATTATTGTAATCTGTTCATCTAGCCAATAAAACGTGGCATTTTGCTTGACTTCTCATTGCATCCATTATGGCTAACACAGTACAACACCCTACTGTACCACATACAGCATATTTATTTATGTTGTTCCCAATTGATATTTTTGTTGCACATTGATATGCTCAAAGAGAAAAAAAAGGATTTTTTTTGTATTTGTCAGCAAACAACTTAAAGTGAAAAACTTCAGTCAACTTAATAAAAGGCACTGAGATTGTCAGTGTAGCATGCGCCACAGTGTCCGCAGACAAGCCGCTACTGTTGTGGTGAGTGTACTGAGGTGTTGTGCAGTAATTCATCTACCTGAGTATGAAAGAAAGTAGCAAGCATATTGAAACACGTCTGGGCAGTTGTGAAATGTCTCAAGGTTACTCATGCACAGTTGTGGCTCAGTGCGAGTCTAACATTCCAAGAGATGGGAGGTTAGGAGAGTCCTTGTCTGAATCAAGTAAGCTTCTTCATGACAATGCGCTGGTTCGCATGTCACAGCAATCGCAGGCTGCCATCTGAGAATGTGGGTTCCAGCAGCTGAAACATCCACCTTATAGTCCTAACGTGGCTCTCTCTTAGATTATTTCGTGTTCCGAGTTTTGAAGAAATCTCTCCTTGGACAGCGGTTTTCAAGTAATGAAGATGTCAAGGCAGCTGTGATATCCTGGCTTGAAGGTCAAAGAGAAGTGTTTTTTTTTTTTCAAAGGGGTTAAAGTCATTGCAGGAAAAGTCGATGAAGTGTATGGAGCTATCAGGGGAGTATATAGAAAAATAAACATTTTTTGAAAACACTTTTCTTTCCTACTGAGATAGATAAATTATTGAACGCCCCTCGTATGTCACCAGTGCTATGGGCTAAAAGGTGGTCTTAGAAGGGATGTGTTTTTTTTTTTTTTTATAGTTCCCAGTGCATAACATGGTTCCCATGAAAGCAATTTTATTTTGCCTTTGAAGAAAACAATATATGGGGGTGCACACCTTCACCCTTCTCTCTCAAGTGCCAAACGAATGGACAGACATGATGGTAACATAAGCAAATCTTTCAAGAAAAATGCTACAACATGACCTTGCATTCATAAGCATGCACAACCTTTACACAATGCAGTTAGTTTCTAAAGGAATAAAAAAAATATGCCATTTTTGTAATACTTGTAAGACAATATTCAACATCATTCTTTGAGTTTCTTTGTTTTCCATTGCAGTGCTGCAGCTATTTAGAGCATATTCCAGCAAAGATGGGTGTTAGACAGAAAACGTCTCGAGATGGAAAGCCATTGAATGATAAAGCACAGCTTCACTCATTCATACCAGATCAAGTACATCTTTTGGATGAAGCAGGAAACACAATATTAAAAATTTAAAGTCAACTCTAATTAGCAGATTTCTAAAATTCCTGCTTTATACATTTATTTAGAAATGATTTATTAATATTAATTATTTTAATAATAATACATAAATTCATACATGGCTCAAACAAACTTAATATAAATTAGGATCATGGGGGAACAGAGTCTTCAAGAAAGAAAAACTGGTCTCAAGTGGGGAAAAAAACCTTGGGACAGGTTAGCAAACCATTTTAATAATGGATGACAACATGAATTCAGGAGACCTGGGTTAGCTTCCTGGATCCACCCTGCGAGGAGCTTGCATGTTCTCCCCGTGTCTGCGTGGGTTTCCTCCCACAGTCCAAAGACATGAAGGTTAGGTGCATTGGCAATTCTAAATTGTCCCTAGTATGTGCTTGGTGTGTGTGTGTGTGCCCTGCGGTGGGCTGGTGCCCTGCCTGGGGTTTGTTTCCAGCCTTGCACCCTGTGTTGGCTGGGATTGGCTCTAGCAGACCCCAGTGACCCTGTAGTTAGGATATTGCAGGTTGGATAATGGATGGATGGATATCTTAGAGGGTCAGCCTAAGTTGGACGGTTGTGAGACAAAGTCAGAGAGGCGAGATTTCGTTGGTTTGGACATGTGCAGAGGAGAGATGCTGGGTATTTTGGGAAAAGGATGTTAAGGATAGAGCTGCCAGGCAAGAGAAAAAGAGTGAGGCCTAACAGAAGGTTTATGGATGTGGTGAGAGAGGACATGCAGGTGATGGGTGTGACAGAACAAGATGCAGAGGACAGAAAGATATGGAAGAAGATGATCCACTGTGGCAACCCCTAACGGGGGCAGCCAAAAGAAGAAGAAGATTTTAGTATTATTCATGTCATTAACATACATTGTCTACTTCCAATTTGTAATTAGATAATATAAAAAATATATATCCTTTATCCATTTTAAGCTAACATGTCCAATTCGGGCTTAGATGGAGTAATTACAGGACCCTCTCCCACTCCATTTAAAATATGTTTATGTTTGACAAGATAAGGACTTATCAGTCAAATCAAAATTCTCCAACCAAGAGACCCCTGCATATTTTTTACTGTCACTGAATCTAAGTGGAAGGTGGGAGTTACCTTAGCCCAGGAACAGTGGTCAAAGGGTGCTAGCCCAGTGTGTACTTATTATTCATAATAAATAATAACTATACTCATAAATGCTTATTTGTTTTGTCTGACCTAGTAACTGTTTTCATCTCAGACACAGCCAACATCAGATCTGTTAAATTAATAATGTAGTTAGGGACTTGTCTGAACTGAAAAGCAGAAGATGCAGTACTTGAGCTTCTACTTGAAAAGCACTTGTTAATGCCGTTTAAAAAAACACAGCATCTCATTATGTAGTAAGCTCAGTGTGAGAGCCCTTTCATCATGCTGTTTTGTTGTGGTTGAAAAGCTTCACTGAAGCACAGCTGTTCTGAAAATATACACACTTGGGTAGTGTCACTGCAGTATACAAGCACAATGATTATACTGTGCGCTCTCATTTCCATCTTTTCTTTTTTGAAAAATGGGCACATGTGGTGGGTGTTAGCTTAGTGTAGACAGAAATATTCAAGCACTCAAATGGAAAGATAAAAAAATACACTTTGAAAGCAACATTTATGAGTGCTTCAGTCAAACAAAAATGGTTTTAGTTTAAATCATTCATATAATTATTAAAACAGGCTTAAAGCATACCCACCATAGACTTCTCCACTTCTGGATTCAATCCTGTTCTGTTCTTCATCAGCTCAGCAGTAGAGTGAGCAAATGTCTAACATAGGCTGCTCTTCTAATGCATACGCAGTTTCCCTTGCTATAAAGTTAGAATGGTCCCTGCCTAAAACTTGAGAAATGCCACCATTAATTTACTGTATACTTACATTAATACATTTCTCAGGTAATGCAGATTTGCATAAATAGATCTTAAACAATTCTTCTAAAAAATCAATAGAAATAATCACTAAAGGTGCTCAGATAAATATCTTAAATCTTTATCTTTCTATTCATATTTCTAGCATTTTGATGTGTCTGCCCGTGCCAATTAGTGTTTTTTTTACAAGTCCAGAAGGTGAATAAATTCAGAAGTCTTCCTTTGATCAGTTTCATTTATTATTGCCTCGATTTAGAGCCTATACAGTTATTATAAATGCAGCGTTCTTAAATGGCGTGCAACACAAATATAAAACATAGTGCTCATGTTTAATGCTCATAAAGGTAGGAAGAATATGAAGCAATATATATACTGTACAATCAAATGTACATATACTCATACATAAGTGGAGCTACTCCAGATTTCAACTGACAGCCACATTGCCCCGTTCCGAAATGTCTTCAGGAAAATTACGCCAATTTCAGTTTAGTACAAAATATCTGAAATTAGGTAATCACTGCTAATGTTTTCTCCAAACAGTTTTGGTGGGTATGTGTATTTATTTTGCTGCATTACAGGCAACAGCAAAGATTTTGAAGGAATTGATATATCTTGTGTGACAGATATGGGGCGCTGTTGTCCCCTTGATCCCTCAGACTAGACGCCAGACACCAGATAAAAGTCCAATGATTGAGTTTATTATTATAATTATGTGTACAAAGCACCCTCCTCTCTACAATACTCATAAATCACAAATACAATACTAATCAATAACCAATCCTCCACTCCCAGACGCGTTGCCACCCTTCCACCCAGCTCAGCTCAACATCTGGGATCTCCCATAGTCCTTTTATAGTCCATGACCCGGAAGTGCTTCTGAACCCCTGCCCATGTGACCTCTTAGCACTTCCAGGTCAGATCAAAAGTCTTCTTTTCTTCAACCCGGAAGCACGTCATTTCCTCTGTCCATGTGACTAGGACGCACTTCCGGGTTGTAGGCGAAACCCTCGTTGCTCCTCCCTGCAGTGCCTTCTAGCGGCCCCCATGGTATCCAGCAGGGATGTGGATAAAAACTCCATTGTCCATGATTCTCTGCTGACATTCGGGGCCCCACCATGTTGCAGGGAGAGCTCCACCTGGCAACCTGGGGGTATTGGCTGGGATGAATTGCTGGCTATAGTCCACACTTGGAAGTTTGTATTGTATGTCCTACTCGGACACGTCTTTGGGTAAAAAGTATTTCCTTGCATAACATAATGCACACTTTACAAATCAAATGTGCTGACAACTTAAACAGCGATTGTTACTAAAAATCAATATATGCCAGTCACGACAGAAACCCTCATCCACCAGCTGTAAGCCAGTCACCACAAGTTAGAGCCTCCGTTCATACAGCATGTCATGTCTGAGGGCACACAGGCCTTCAAGTCAACAGTCAATCAATCCTGGCCCTCTTTGCTTTTTAGCTGCAACCAGAGACTGTGGGCATGTTTAGAAAGCTGTGTATTGTGTCAGCCAGTTTCTCCTTCTAATAGCAAAGTTGTGGTAAGCCACAATGGTGCTCCTCAGAAAAAATGTATAGAGAACTGTTGTTTTACATACTTATAAAAACAGAAAAACGTTAGTGAAGAGACATGAGGCCTTAGAGGCATTCAACATTTTTGAAATTAGCTTCAACTGACACAGAATCCAAATCAAAATTTGTTCTTGCATTTCAAAATTAAGTAGTGCTAAAAACTAACTGTGCAGCATACATGAATAAAACAAGAAGTAAGCTAATATTTGTTGTTGAGAAATTGTGTTGCATCTGCTGTTGATTTAATGTTGACATGTGTATAAAGCAAGTGTGGTAACCAAAATGAGCACGGCCCACAGAAGAATACTATGCTCACTCTGTGCAGCACATTAGCGGATTTCTGAGAGCAAGTTAATTTTATTAACATTGCTTTAAACATGAACCAAACAAATTCCAATAGGCAAGAAACACTTGCTTAATGTCAACATACAATACAGCACATTCCCTCCATTCGCATTGTAACCATTTTTGTGAATTTGTTTCCAAGACTCAGAACCTCAGTTGCAGTTGTTGTCTAATCAGCCTTATTCTATGAATAGTCAATGTTTTGCTAACAGATTTACTGCAGTTACACAGAGACCCTGAAAAACTTGGGAGAAGCAGACATTACTGCAGCTCTGAGATGCTCTGGCTTTTTCTTTACCATAGTAGTTGAAACACCATGTAACACCATGTAACACATTTAAGCACAGTACTTATCCAACCCGCTAACTCCTAACTACAGGGTCACGGGGGTGTGCTGGAGCCAAACCCAGCCAACACAGGGCGCAAGGCAGGAAACAAATCTCGGGCAGGGCGCCAGCCCACCGCAGAGAAAGCATAATAATAATAATAATTTGCTTTTATTTTATTTCTTAAAAGTTCACGTCAAATAATACTATAAACATTATACTCATTGCACACTAATAAAGTAAATCAGAATGTTGAAAGGTGATTTAAGGAGATGACATTAATTGCTCTTTAATAACTTAACGTACTGAAGCCTATTTTAGGAATGTGGCTGTCCTAACATCATCTGGGGCAGGAACCAATCCTGGATGGGATGCCTGTTCATGAAGGACCTGAAGGGTAATGGCAGCGTAATTAACCACTGTAACTCGCATGTCACCTATTGTACTTCTAAAATATTTTAAGTATATAGTAGTAGTATTTTTTTATGGAGGATAAAAAGTACAAAAGGATGAATTCAAACCCTGATTTAACTTGTACTAGTGTACTCAGTTTTGCTTACATGAGCTACTAGAGATGAGTGAGTAAACGTTTTAAAGGGTTGTGGAGCATGAAGCCTGAGGGGGCTGAAGGAGATTAGGGTTTTCTGCTTAACCAAGCAAAGAGATGGCATGGCATAAGTGTTTACATTTATAAAGGTAGTTAACAGGGTGGATGGCATTTGTTAGTTTAAAATGGGACACAGTAGGTAGTTAGTTAATGTTTCACAATAACAGAATAAAAACAGAGGACAGAAGATACATGGAATAATTTATAAAGCAGTGTTGTGGATAGTGAAACATTGTGGACCTTCGAATCTTTACTTGGAATTTGTTTTTTTAAATAGTTAACTGAATAGACATAGATTGGCCAATTTAGGCCGATTGTCTAAATATTTCTTGCATTCTTGCCACAAATTGTAGTTAATTAATTGCTGCCAATCTTCATGACAAAAAAATGTTTTCAAGTACACTCAGCTCAGTTAATCTTTCCATGCCCCTTGTAATATGTTGCTAATGAATTGCCAGCATTTCTCAGATCTACCCTTTTAAAGAGTCACAGAATGATATCAAAAATATATATCAGCAATCTAACTTTCAATCAAAACTGGAAAATGTGGGCATTTGAACATATAGTAAAACTGTGTAATATTAAGGTCAGTGAGGCATTTTCTGACCCGCTTATTCCTGAACAGGGTCATCTGGGGTGCTGGAGCCTACCCCAGCTAGCAGAAGGTACAAGGCAGGAACAAACCCTGGATAGGGCACCAGTCCATCGTAGGGCATAATATTGAGGTCAGCAAATTATAAAAGCTTCCAGTTAGACTAGAATAGTACCAATCTCCCAGCATGCCTCTTGAAATATAAACCTTCTCATTATCTAGCAGTAAATACAAACAAAATTACGAGGTGGCTGGTAATCTTCATTGGTTAGTTGCCTTTAGAAAATTAGAAATGGGTGTAACCTTGCAGACTACATGCTACCAATAGAGATATGTGAGATATGTGCTAACAATTTTAGTGAGCAGACTGAGACCTCAAAGAAACAATGTTTAAGTATTTGGCAGTCATATTCCATGTTTATATGAAAAATACTGAAATGAAGCCACACACGATAATAAATCTAATTATTTATTTAATTAAATCACCTTACAAGGTCAGAGGGCAAGATGGGAGCCCACCTCGAATAGTTCATTGTAAGGCACAGTCAGGCAGCGCTGCTTTCCACTTTTGGGTCTCTGCTCCAAATGGCAATGAACAATAACATCCCACAGCAAGAATAACCCATATAAATACATTGCAACATTGACGTAATTTTCAATTTTTCTGTATAGTTTGGTGTGCAGCTCACGTTTTGGTCCACTTTTCCTCAAACTATGGTGGACCCTTAAATTCATTCTAAATTTTGGGGTATGATGAAACTTTGAAAGCAGATGACAGGCATGCCGGCAATTTGAATAATTTGAAAGATTGAGTATCCACTTTTTTTTACTATATCATCCTCAGAATTTCTGTGTGTCCTATAGGTGATATATAATCTGCACTGATACTTAAAGTAATGTGGTTTAAAGTGGTGGCTAATGTTGAAATATGAACATTTCTACTGTGATATCTGTAAGATTTGGTACACTGTGGTCATAGAGGGATGGATGTGGTCAGCAACAATACTCTGGTAGGCTGTGGTATTTAAACAATGCTAAGATGGTACTGTGGGGTCCAAAGTGTGTCAAGAAAATATCCCCAACACCATTACACCACCAGCAGCAGTCTGCACTTTTGATACAAGGCAGGATGGATCCATTCTTTCATGTTGTTGACACCAAATTCTGATCCTACCATCTGAATTTTGCAGATGAAATCGAGACTCATCAGACCAGGCAATGTTTTTCCAAACTTCTATTGTCCAGTTTGGTGAACCTCAGTTGCCTGTTCTTAGCTGATAAGAGTGGCACCCAGTGGGGTCCCCTGCTGCTGTAGCCCATCTCCTTTAAGGTTCTATGTGTTGTGTGTTCAGAGATGCTCTTCTACATACTTCGGTTGTAACGAATGGTTATTTAAATTGCTGTTCTCCATTGACCTCTGGTATCAACAAGGCATTTTCTCCCAGAGAACCACCACTCACTGGATATTCTCCTTTTCTCGAACCTTTCTCTGAAAACTCTAGAGATGGTTGTGCTTGAAAATTCCAGTAGATCAGCATCTTTTGAAATACTCAGACCAGCCCAATTGGCACCAACAAACATGCCATGTTCAAAGTCAATTAAATCATCTTTCATCCCCATTCAGCAGGTCATGCCTAAACGCATTGAGATGCTGCCTTGTGACTGGTTGATTTAGATATTTGTGTTAATAAGCAGTTGAACAGGTGTGTGTGTATATATGTATGCTTACTCCTTCCTCACACCACGTGGGGGGCGACCGCCCTGGTTGCTATGGGGACCATGGGTACAGGGCTTTGAAGCTCAAACCTGTAGGGGCCCGTGGTCACCACCAGGGGGCGCCCGGATGCCTTGGGAGCCCTGGACCTCAGCACTTCCGCCACACCCGGAATTGCTGGGGGGAAGAGGAGCAGGGACACCTGGAGTGCTTCCGGGGATACAGCTGGCACTTCTGCCACACTGGGGCGTGTTGGTGGGAGATTGCTGGAGCACACCTGGAGCACATCCGGGTGCTTATAAAAGGGGCCACCTCCCTTTGTGTGGAGACTGGAGTCGGGAGTGCATAGGACAAGGTCTCTGGAGGAGGCAAGGAGGCGGCCTGAAGAGTGAAGGCATTGTGTTTTGTGGCCAGGACTTTGGGGACTTGGGGACTGTGGAGCACTTGAACTATAAATATGGACTATGTAAATAGACGTGTGTGGGGTGACGTGTGACAGACATATCTGCCCGTCTGTGTCTGGGGCATGTTCCACTATATATATATATATATATATATATATATATATATATATATATATATATATATATATATATATATATATATATATATATATATATATATATATATATATATATATATAATAAAAGGCAAAGCCCTCACTCACTCACTCACTCACTCACTCATCACTAATTCTCCAACTTCCTGTGTAGGTAGAAGGCTGAAATTTGGCAGGCTCATTCCTTACAGCTTACTTACAAAAGCTGGGCAGGTTTCATTTCGAAATTCTACGCCTAATGGTCATAACTGGAAGGTATTTTTCTCCATTAACTGTAATAGAGTTGAGCTGGAAAGACGTGGGGGGCGGAGTTTTGTGTGACATCATCACGCCTCCCACGTAATCACGTGAACTGACTGTCAAGCGCAGTGCGTAGAAAACCAGGAAGACCTCCAAAAAGTGCTTAAGAAAACATGCATTATATAATTGAGAAGGCAGCGAAACAATAAGAAGCGAGCGAGTGACATATACTATCATATTCATTAATGCTGCTACCTCGGAAAGAAAGCAAGGTGTAAACCTAAACTTTAAATTAAGTTCATAGACAGGCAACCGCTGGCGTTTCACATGCCCACAGGTAATGCGGGATACAAGTTTAATGAGAGGACGCAGGATATAAACGAGTTTTGATCACTTTGTAACTAAGTTAAAATTGCAGGTGAAGGGGTGTGCTTATGCAAATTCCGAGACTGTGTTTGTGGGGATTGACAGTTAAGGCGGGTGGGGAGTCACGTCATCATCTCCCTCCCATTCATCTCATTTCGCTCTGAGCTGAGCTCCGAGGCTAAACGCCATCTTCCGAAGCAACTTCGTCAGACTGCCACTAAATACTCACAGAAAAATCCACAAGTTAACACACACGCTGTCTCTAGAGTTTCAACACACTGAATCCTCCAGGCACTACTTACAAAAGGTCACATTGACAATCGTGTTACGTTATTTTTAAAATCTTTCCTTTTCTTAGCACAAGCACAGCTGAGAAGCTTCGATGCATGTGCACCATAACGCTTTAAAAAATAATGCATTTATTCACACTTTGCATTACAAGCAAAGGGGAGCTTTTGTCAATGCATGATTTCCTGGTACACCGATTACATTGATCAGCATCCCGATTCATTTTACCCTCGCACCACCTTAGTTTGAGAAGAAGTATGAAAAAATATGAGGTTAACACAGAAAAACAGATCACCAATTCAAGCTTTATGAATAATCGATTCGCCATCAATAATTGTTTTGGTAAAGCCATCCTCCTTCCATTTTATAATTTTTCCGCCACTAGCCGTGATTAAATGAACGGTAAATAAAGTAAGAGCAAAGCGAGGGTGACTTATTTAGGCAGGCATATATATGACAGCAACACTCATGACAATGTCAATCATGTTACGTTATTATTAAAATGTTTCCTTTTCTTTTTCATTACTTCTTTAACACACTACTTCTCCGCTGCGAGAGCGCTGAGACTTTTGATATCGTGAACGTGTCTGCAAAAACTGGGGTCTCCTGCCCAGCAAAAGTCGAGCAGCCAGCGCTCGTGCATAGCTGTGCCGGCCTTTGAGACGCTGACTGCGCTTCTGCCTTAAGTCAAAGTGAGCACTTTTAATTTTTTTCATCCTCCCCCTGCGCTATAGCCCTGACAAGTGCAAACACGGGACCCCTTTTCTACACCACGGCAAAATAATATTAAGGCGATTCACACTTTCTTTTGCACGTATACGATTATCAGGTCCTCACCCCGGATTATGAAGACACGCATACGAGTGGAGGACTGACAGTGCCATCACAGCCGATTAATGGCGGGACGTCTCACCAGTCTACACAAGACCCACCGCGACTGTCCCCAAAAGGCGATCATAACGTCGCCGAACACATTTCTCTATACTATATAAAAGAAAAAGGCAACTTTCCTTTCTTTATACCTTTTTTCCTTTTATCCCAAACCAAAGCCTTTCTCTCTTAACACTGCAGAGGACACAAAACTAATTTTCTTTAAATGCCGGTAAGGCACATTACCAGAGGCACAAATTTGAACGTTCACATAGAAAATGTAATTTCAATGTACCTGTACTTCTTAAAACGTTAATGTTTTACTGTTTAATAACTTATAGACTATATTTTATTATTTTTCCCTTGCACTCAGTGACCAAACCTATACACACACATATAGACACATACAAACATACACACAAGTATATGTATGTGTATATATATATATATACACACACACACACACACACACACACACACACACACACACACACACATACATACATACACACATATATATAATTTGTGTGTGTGTATGTATGTATGTGTGTGTATATATGATGTAGATAGGTATGTATATATATAAATATATATGTGTATATATGTGTATATGTAGATATGTACTGTATATAGATATGTAGATATGAAGATATGTATGTGTATATATATGTATGTGCGTGTGCGTGTGTGTGTGTGTGTGTGTGTGTGTGTATATATGACAGCAGCAATCCAAGCTGTGAGAAAACAGTAAAAAGGAGGCGTGTCAGGCGTCGTGGTACATTTTCTGATGCAGCTACGAAAACAACTTCGTGACGCTGCCGCCAAATACACAAAACAATTACTTTGACAATCATGTTACATTATTTTTAAAATGTTTCCTTTTCTTTTCATAACTTCTTTAACACATGACATCGCTGCGAAGCGCGGGTATTTTGCTATATATATATCACAGCGACACTCATAACAGTGACAAAACAATTACATTGACAATCATGTTACGTTATTTTCAAAATGTTTCCTTTTCTTTCTCTTTCCTTCTTTAACACACTACTTCTCCGCTGCCAAGCGCGAGTATATATACAGTATATATATAGATAGATAGAGATATATATATATATATAGATAGATATGAGAACAACACTCATATCAATGACAAAACAATTACATTAACAACCATGTTACGTTATTTTTAAAATTTTTCCTTTTCTTTTTCATACCTTCTTTAACACACTACTTCTCCGCTGCGAAGTGCGGGTATTCTGCTAGTATATGTATATGTATATATATATTGTGGTCCCCGGCCGGGCTCCCAGGAGGACCAGAGGAGGGCTTGTGCCTCCTCCAGACCACGAGGGGATGTCCGTCCTGGTTATGTTGGGGGCCTCGGGTACAGGGCTTGGAAGCCCAGCCCTGTAGGGACCCGTAGCCACCGGCAGGCGGCGTCCCGATGCTGGAGTATCCCATGTGGGACGCGGTCGGGGCTGGAGCCCGGCTGGGACGCCCAGGAGGACCAGAGGAGGGCTTGTGCCTCCTCCAGATCGCAAGGGGGCGATCACCCTGGTTGTATCGGGGGCCACGGGTAGGGGGCTTGGAAGCCCAACCCTTTAGGGGCCCGTGGCCACCGCCAGGCGGCGCCCTGGTGCCTGAGGAACCCTGGAGCCCAGCACTTCCGCTACACCAGGAAGTGCTGGGGAGAAGACGACAGGGGACACCCGGACGGCTTCCGGGTGCGCAGCCAGCACTTCCGCCACACTGGGGTGTGGCCAGGACTGATTGCCGGGAAGCAGCTGGAGCCCATCCGGGTTCCCATTTAAGGCCGCCTCCCTCCAGTCAGCAGTGGATGTGGAAGAGGACAGAACTGGAGAGAGGACGGGAGGCGGTCGAGAGAAAGGCAGAGAAACTGTGTGGCCTGGACATTGGGGGAATCGGTGCAAGAGGCACTGGGGTTTGTGTGCACGTTAAATTTGTATATAATAGTTGTAAATAGATAGTGTGTGGTGGAATTATGTTGTCCGTCTGCCTGTGTCCGGGTCCCAGTCCACAATATATATATATATATATATATATATATATATATAAAATGTGGTTTCCTTATGCTTTATGCAGTTACTTTACACTGTGAAGATTCATTGGATCTCTAAGCTAACAAGAAGGTTTTCAGGTTGACTAGGTTTTAAGTGCATAAGTGCTACTATCATTTTTTTCTTTTGAGGATATACAGCTGTTGTTGCATGTTGCATCCTGGGTGAAATATGTTGACAAGCAGTGCTCCAGAGGTGTCCTTTTAAAAGTGATGCACTTGGTGGAGCCTTTAACACCGGCACATTGTCTTTCTGCATTCTGCATTTTAGTTCTATCTGTATTGTAGTTTCTTGAACAGAACTATCTGTGTTATAAACACATCTCATGTTGACATGGTTTCAGGTAAATATGGGAGAAAGGTCAAAATGGTGAGAATGCAGCTTTTTATTTTTCTTTGTTTTCAGATCCCGGAGACATTTATTGTAGTGCCTAATCGCACTTCTAAGAAAGTCTAAGAAACAAAGTCCTGGTAAATGTGAGTCATCAATTTGCTAATACCTTTATTTTATTTTAGTGACCGTTTGCCAAGTGTGTAATTTTACATTATTCTCAAATGTTTGTTTTTTTAAGCAGCTCATGGTTCTTTAGCAGACTTTGTATAATGCTTCTTGGCATTCATGACATTTTACATTATGCAATGTGCAGCCGATGACTGGAAATGTTTATACCATTTACTCTCCTTCCCTCAGCCATTTTCTAAACCAGCTTAATCCAAGTCATCTTCATGAATGGTCAGAGCCTATCCCTGCAGCATTAGCAACAAGGCAGGATGAATCCTGATAGGGGTCCTATTTTATAGGAGTGGTCTGATCAAGAATTCAGAATATTTCAAAGATTGTATATCCAAATAATTTAGTAGCCAAACCACATTTTTCTGTTGTTGAAATATACAAACTGTCAGTACTGTTCTTAAGTATTTTCTGAGCACATATTAAACTAAATAAAGCCTGTGTAAAAGGAGATGCCAGCCAAAAAGATATTGCCCTGGCAGTGTGTAGGTATAACAGGACAATCTATCCAACAATCTTAGAGGGCTGGTGACACAGTAGTTTCAGGACTGCTTGTCCTCTGTCACCATAAAGAGTAAGACTACAGAAGACACACAGGAGGCCAGGTAAAAACCTCCAGCCCACTGGGTGACAGCAAACTATGCCACGCAAGAGGAAGTGAAACCTTGTGGCTTCCACACTGATACTGATAGTTATTAAATACATTTCTAGCCTGGCGTTCCTGCAGTAAAGCTGACTCTGAACGTGGTTCTAGAGCTTGACCAGAAGGGACACTGTCAGGATTTTTAAAGTGACCTTACTACGAAAGGCAATTTGAGTGTAGTGTCCGAAGAAAATTTGGGGTGAAGCCTCTCTGGCAAAGAGAAGAGGCCAGGGTTAAAAGAAAGAAAGTGATAGGACCCAAGAAATAGCAAGTACTTGGTCGTAGTTTTGGAGGTGGGCAAGTGGGAAAGCAATCCCCCCGTGTAGATGAGGATTCAGGACCAATGCGGTTAGGTCCTGAGTGGCAGTAGACCTTTGTTATACAGTAATTTCCACTTTGCGTCCTTCCTCCCTTTGCATGTTTTATTAAATAAGCACACTATTTTTGTACATTTGCTTACTTATGTGGGCATTCTATTTTTCCTATTATATCCATATTAACAAAATCTGTTGTGTCTTAAGCTGTTTGTGAGCATTTCTTATTGCATTTGTTAGGTCAGTTTTCCTTGTTCTCTTGTTCATCCTTTCCTTTACTGCTTTTCTTTTCTTCTTCTTTCGGCTGCTCCCGTTAGGGGTCGCCACAGCTGATCATCTTTTTCCATATTTTTCTGTCCTCTGCATCTTGTTCTGTGACACCCATCACCTGTATGTCCTCTCTCGCCACATCCATAAACCTTCATGCACAAATTAATTAAAAAAGTTCAGAGAAATGTTTGTTGTACTTTGTCGATTAAAATTCTCCACCTCTGTACAGTTGTAACTACTGAGATTCTACATAAACAGCAAATGAGGAGAAGCATTTGCAGCCTATATTGGCCAGCTTTTTGCCCCACTATGACCCCCAGTACTTAACGCCTTGTAAATATTTTAGCCCAGCTTGGTGTAGTATGTTCTTTTGAGGATGTGGCACCATGGATAATATAAACAGGTTAGGGTTAGGGTTAGGGTTTTAAGCAGTGAAGGCAGAGGTGTAGTCTGGGACAGGGAAAAGTCAGAATACTTCAGAATTGTACTAAAATGTAAATGAATGTGACTCATAATTTGAAATTGTTATCATCAAAGCTCTCATCTGTGATTGGTAGTCTCTGTTGAGTAAAGGGCGCCATGCGAACCATGTGGGCATAAAGAAGTGAATAAATTGGATGCCTTGCATATGGATATTGTGATGTTCATTATTCATAACATTTTCTTTTCCCTTACCTGTTCTTGCTGTTAATATTTTATTAAGTAAATGTATCATCCATTTACTTCTGATAGCAGGTGTTGTCTCCAATCCAAGCATGCGGAGAATTGTATTTAATCATGTTACACCAATCACATCAAGCTAATCCTGTTTTCAACTAAAGTCAGTTTTCAGTAAGATGAGCGGATATATCAGAAGGATGCACTGGGACACACCTTCAGTGATATGTGCCATTGAGTATTTCGGGTCATACACTATCCCTCGTTCAGGCTACTGAGCTGAGGAGTGATCAGTCTTTTGTGTCCCAGTGGCGGTGGGCCAAGAATCATCTCTCTTATTCCAGAGGCATCTCTAGGCTGTTTTTTATGGCTTCCATGCTGCATCTAGTGTCTTGACACTTTGCGACCCTGCAATGCCGAACGGAGTGAATGTACAAAAGAGTGAGCAGCTGGTGAAGTTTCTGCAACTCACTTGTACAGGCAGGCAATGAGCTTGCCATCCTTGTCCCCAGCGCTGCTCCTAAAGCTCCTGATTCTTGACTTCCTTCATCTTATACACCTCTTATACTGAACATACTCCATGTGTTTCCTCCCAGGTTACAGTGTATCCTATCATGACTAGTTGTTTTGTAGATTCTGACAGAACAGCTATATCTGGATGGTATGATGTTACTACAACAAGTGCCAGGAACATTGCCTAGATCTGCTGTTAGCTGCCAGTCTTGTACAGTTAGAAGTAGACTTACCTGCAATTTCTCCTGCCCTTACAAAATGTTCTTGCTAGGGGGTGTGATGGTGCTTGTTGGCGAGGATGGCATATTATACTGTATGCCCCTGCCTTTAATATCTGGTCTTGTTGCCAGCACTAGCGACGTTTTCTCAGGGCTTTTGGGCAGCTGCACTGATTTGTTCTCTTCTTTATCTTCCTAAGCAAAAAGGGCAAGATAGCATCTCATTCTTGCCTCAGATGTGGATGTTTGCTGGACTGAGTAAGATACCATAGACCGCTTGTCTCAGCAATATTATTTGCTGGGATTCTGCCTGCCAGTTGCCAGACCAGGCAGTCTTTCATTCCAGTGCCCTCTCCACCATAGTACAGGCTCCATGCTTCCTCACCCCTACCATCCTGCTTACGCATGCCTTGCCCATACATGATTGCACTTCCTCCTGGATGAGGTGGAATGAGTCTCACATAACCGGGGTCTAAGGTAGCTGTCTAAGCCTACTCCCTCAGGGGAAGTGTTTCCAGCAGTGCCCCATGTCTGCTGAGACTCTGCCAACTCCAGCTCGCTGTGGGCCTTCCTCTTCCTGCCAATTCGAACATCTATGTCTGCTTTTGAAACCTTTGGGTCTCTGGATTCTCTGTACTGCACTTCTTCCTTTCTGTAAGATATGTTAAACTCCTCAGAGATGCTACTGACTGGAAGCTGAAGCATGTTATTCTTGCCATAAAGGGCCACATTGCTCAGGCTCAGTGGCAAACCTAACTCCACCTGTGGAGGATGTTGATATTCTTCCACTCCAAAGTTTCAGTGGTTGTAATTGGCACCTTATACACCAAAAGAGGCCAGGGAATTCAGGGTAGGATGCTGTGCTAATCAATCCAAGATTCAAATTTACCTTTGTCAGCCAAGATTCAAGCTACTTGATAGTTGTCAGGATGGCAGATGTAGTGCTGTTTTGTTGAGATTAGGCCATCGCAGTTTCAGGATTTGATCATTTTGATTTTTCTGCAAGACAACGTCTAAAATGAACTATCTTTGTGTTTTTGTTGTACCGTACTTTGTGATTAGATGCCACTGACATCTTTAGATGGCAGGATCAGTCATAATGCACACACATTTGGTGGCCATCTAATCTGAACTTTGTTTATATACACTTGCATTTAGATAGTGGAAGGCTATATTGTTAAGAAGGATGTTTTTCCTGAACAAGTATGAACAGGGCTGTTACCAGGACTGTTTAGTGATTCACACTTTACACTGCTCTCTCAATTTGTCATTCTTAATTATAGAAATTCTGGATCTATGCCTTCTTCTTCTTGACTAGTCACTAGTGTTTAGTTTCCACCTCCAGATGGTAATAGGATTTTTAGATTGTTCATAGTCTCATCTTATTCGCAACATAAAGTGATTTCTTGCAGAAAGGTTATAATTGATATCAGTAGATCTTTATGAGAGAGATTGATGGAACAGGAGGCAAGTGTCTAAATGATGTCGATGAGGGAATTGGAGGACCAGAATCGGAAGATGTTATTTATCTCAACAAGAGATATGGGTCATCAGCAAAGACGAGGATCTCTTGTAACCTTGTAAGATAGTTAAAAGTTTAATAGACGGTAGGAAGCCTGCACGCTTGAGCTTGTGGAGGTGTAATGTGTCATTACTGTGTCCGTGGAGTCTGTGTTGTTTTCCTCCTGGTACTACAATTTCCTTGCATATCCAAGAGCCATGCGTGTCAAATTAGTTGCTGTGGTGTGAGTGAGAGAAATGTACCCTTCATTCATTCTGGGATGCTTCCTGCCCTGTGACCAATGCTGCCACAATAGGCTTTAAGCAACCTTATTTTGGAGTAGCTTGATATCATTACCTTTGTAGTGACGTATTACAGAATAAGTTGAATCAGAAAATCATTGAAGCGATGGATCATTGATCTTCCTTTTCATAAATACGCACCTTGGCAACACTTTCACTAGCGGTTGTCTTTTTTGCCTGAACTTCCGATCACTTCTGTCTTCTCAGAGTATTAATACTGTGCTCCATTGTGATCTTGACCTTTGGCATTTTCTGTGTAACAAAGGTATACTAATGGTTTGATCAGAAAGTATCTCTCTTAATTTGGTTTCAGTTTGCTTCATCTAGCAGGGATCAAACTTTGACCATATAATATCCAGCTCAATTTTCCTCCAAGTATTCTCTTGCTTGTACTGTAGAATTGTTTCTGGCTATCACATAATTTCAACTACATGAGG
The DNA here is from genome assembly GCF_016835505.1 of Polypterus senegalus. Taxonomy (NCBI): domain Eukaryota; kingdom Metazoa; phylum Chordata; class Cladistia; order Polypteriformes; family Polypteridae; genus Polypterus; species Polypterus senegalus. The sequence goes on from NC_053167.1 coordinate 63,836,535, forward strand.
AGCTAAAGTTGCCATCTGCTTAGATGTTGTGTTTAACATTTACTGTACAGTATGAAAATAATATTTTTCTCTGATTTTCCTAAATAGTCGATGCAAGTGGCAGTCAGCATAAGTTTCGAGTCATCAGCCATTACAGTATAATTTGAATGTTACTGAACAAACCTCCTAATGATAACGGTTCCAAATTATTACGCAAAACAGAGTTTCAAAACATTTTATAGATTGTAAAGAACTGAAAATTGTCATTTGTTGAATTTGCAGCATTAGGTGGTCATATTTACTGAAATCAAAAGCTATTTCAATTAAAAACATCTTAACAGGTCAAGTTACATATTAACATAGGACCCCTTATTTGATAGCAGCTTCACAATTCTTGCATCCATTGAACTTGTGAGTTTTTGGAGAGTTTCTGCTTGAATTTCTTTGCCGGATGTCAGAATCGCCTCCCAGAGCTGCTGTTTGGATGGAAACTGGCTCCCACCCTCATAGATCTTTTGCCTGAGGTGCTCCAGAGGTTCTCAATAGGATTGAGATCAGGGGAGGATGGGGGCCACACCATGAGTTTCTCTCCTTCTATGCCGCTAGCAGCCAATGATGCAGAGGTATTCCTTGCAGCATGAGATGGTGCATTGTCGTGCATGAAGATGATTTTGTTACAGAAAGCACGGTTCTTCTTTTTGTACCATGGAAGAAAGTGGTCAGCCAGAAACTCCACATACTTTTCAGAGGTCATTTTCACACCTTCAGGGACCGACCAGCTCTCTCCCCATGATTCCGGCCCAAAACACGACTCCGCCACCTCCTGGCTGATGTCGCAGCCTTGTTGTGACATGGTGGCTCTCCACCAACCATCCACCACTCCATCCATCTGGACCATCCAGGGTTGCACGGCACTCATCTGTTTGAAAATGAGTCTTCATGTAGTTCTGGGCCCACTGCAGCTGTTTCTGCTTGTGAGCACTGGTCAGGGGTGGCCGAATAGAAGGTTTATGCATAACTGCAATCCTGTGGAGGATCCTGCTCCTTGATGTTCGCGGGACTCCAGAGGCACAGCAGCTTCAAATACCTGTTTGCTGCTTTGTAATGGCATTTTAGCAGCTGCTCTCTTAATCCGATGTATTTGTCTGGCAGAAACCTTCCTCATTTTACCTTTATCTGCACAAACCTGTGTGTGCTCTGAGTCAGCCACAAATCTTTTAACAGTACGATGATCATGCTAAAATATCTAAGGTTTTCATACCTTGTCCAAGGCATTCAACTATTTCACGCTTTTCGGCAGCAGAGAGATCCTTTTTCTTTCCCATATTGCTTGAAAATGGTGGTCTGCTTAATAATGTGGAACATCCTTCTTTAGTAGCTTTTCCTTTAATTGGGCTCACCTGGCAAACTAATTATCACAGGTGTCCGAGATTGATTTCAGTGATCAAAAGAACCCTGAGACACAATACCATCCATGAGTTTAATTGAAAAACAAAATATTTATTCTTTATGACACTTAAATACAATTTGCATAATAATTTGGAACGCGGTGTATGTAGAACTGTGATTAGATCAGATTATTCTGTTTATAAAAGTACATTTAAAACAGAGGTTGTGCCAAAGTGCTGTACAAAAAAGCATTAAAATAAACACAATACAAACAATCATGCGAAGGCAAATTAATAAAACAACCAATTATAACATCCACCACAATCCCATTATACACAGTGAAAGAGAGAAGAAAACAAGTAGGTCTTAAGCCGACTTTTAAAAACCTCGATAGAGGATGAAGACCTGATGTGAAGAGGCAAGTCATTCCAAAGTCGTGGAGCAACAACTGAAGCAAGCTGCACTGCCTCATTGTTAACGGCTAACTAACTTACTTTTGTCCATTGTACCTGCATTCTTACAAAACACACTTGCAGTTCTTTTCACACGTTTTAATAATACAGTATTTTCGTACAATAGCACAACACTTGAATTGCCTGCGAGTCTGAGTACCGAGAAATCAATAAATACAGGAAGGCCACCAAGACAGATGAGGTCCAGATTAAGTTACTTCATTCACTGATATCACCAGACAACAAAAACGACTGGGGTGCAGCTCATGGATTCTGGCCTGCCACTTACAAAAATCACCTTTAAATGTTCCTGTCATGTCCTGTTTTATTGAAAATCCTGTTTTTGTGATTTCCTTTCTTAATGTAGCACAACATCTACAACTGGAACATCTGTGGTGACCTAAGGGTAGTGGCACTGCTACTAACAATGTAGTCTGGATACGAATAAGTACTGTGGTTTAATTTATCAACTAAAGAGTCTCGCTACTTTCAAAAGAAATTCCCGCTGGATAAACAGAAAAGTGCAGAAAAGTGCGTTACATGCTAAGAAAGAGATACAAAGCGGATACCAAAAAAGTTGGGACACTAAACAAATTGTGAATAAAAACTAAATGCAATGATGTGGAGATGGCAAATGTCAATATTTTATTTGTAATAGAACGTAGATGACAGATCAAACGTTTAATCCGAGTAAATGTATCATTTTAAAGGAAAAATATGTTGATTCAAAATTTCACGGTGTCAACAAATCCCCAAAAAGTTGGGACAAGTAGCAATAAGAGGCTGGAAAAAGTAAATTTGAGCATAACGAAGAGCTGGAAGACCAATAAACACTAATTAGGTCAATTGGCAACATGATTGGGTATAAAAAGAGCTTCTCAGAGTGGCAGTGTCTCTCAGAAGCCAAGATGGTTAGAGGATCACCAATTCCCACAATGTTGCGCAGAAAGATAGTGGAGCAATATCAGAAAGGTGTTACCCAGCGAAAAATTGCAAAGACTTTGCATCTATCATCATCAACTGTGCATAACATCATCCGAAGATTCAGAGAATCTGGAACAATCTCTGTGCGTAAGGGTCAAGGCCGTAAAACCATACTGGATGCCCGTGATCTCCGGGCCCTTAAACGACACTGCACCACAAACAGGAATGCTACTGTAAAGGAAATCACAGAATGGGCTCAGGAATACTTCCAGAAACCATTGTCAGTGAACACAATCCACCGTGCCATCCGCCGTTGCCAGCTGAAACTCTACAGTGCAAAGAAGAAGCCATTTCTAAGCAAGATCCACAAGCTCAGGCGTTGTCACTGGGCCAGGGATCATTTAAAATGGAGTGTGGCAAAATGGAAGACTGTTCTGTGGTCAGACGAGTCACGATTCCAAGTTCTTTTTGGAAATCTGGGACGCCATGTCATCCGGACCAAAGAGGACAAGGACAACCCAAGTTGTTATCAACGCTCAGTTCAGAAGCCTGCATCTCTGATGGTATGGGGTTGCATGAGTGCGTGTGGCATGGGCAGCTTGCATGTCTGGAAAGGCACCATCAATGCAGAAAAATATATTCAGGTTCTAGAACAACATATGCTCCCATCCAGACGTCATCTCTTTCAGGGAAGACCCTGCATTTTTCAACAAGATAATGCCAGACCACATTCTGCATCAATCACAACATCATGGCTGCGTAGGAGAAGGATCCGGGTACTGAAATGGCCAGTCTGCAGTCCAGATCTTTCACCTATAGAGAACATTTGGCGCATCATAAAGAGGAAGGTGCGACAAAGAAGGCCCAAGACGATTGAACAGTTAGAGGCCTGTATTAGACAAGAATGGGAGAGCATTCCTATTTCTAAACTTGAGAAACTGGTCTCCTCGGTCCCCAGACGTCTGTTGAGTGTTGTAAGAAGAAGGGGAGATGCCACACAGTGGTGAAAATGGCCTTGTCCCAACTTTTTTGGGATTTGTTGACACCATGAAATTCTGAATCAACATATTTTTCCCTTAAAATGATACATTTTCTCAGTTTAAACTTTTGTTCCGTGATTTATGTTCTATTCTGAATAAAATATTAGAAGTTGGCACCTCCACATCATTGCATTCAGTTTTTATTCACGATTTGTATAGTGTCCCAACTTTTTTGGAATCCGGTTTGTATTTGCCTGCCCTTCATATAAAGTTGGACTGCTGAAAATTTTTTTGCTAATCATACTTCTCCAAAAAATTAGATCTTTGTCACGTAGAAGTGAAAAAATGGGAATTTAGCCGTGGTGAGAATGTAGCCCTTTTTTGGTTTCAAATATCAAATGGCAGGTTGTACTGTGACAGTGCAGGTGGGCTCCACACTCATAGTTTCTAGGGAGTCTCTTGAACCCGTGGCCATTGATAGTCATAACTGAGATGAGCCGGGCAAATGTGGACTCATACATGAAGCAAGGGGTAGGCACAAAAAGAGTTCAAGTGCTTTTATTTAAAATGACCATAAACCAAACCAGTGTTCCAAATAAAAAGTGCAGTACAATTCTTCTTTTTAAATAAATAATCCATTAAACTACGATTGTGGAGGTTAAAAACAATCCAAGTAAACAATCACTTACATCCATCATCCAACCCGCTATATCCTAACTACAGAGTCACGGGGGTCTGCTGGAGCCAATCCCAGCCAACACAGGGCACAAGGCAGGAAACAAACCCCGGGCAGGGCGCCAGCCCCCCGCAGTAATCACTTACAAACGAGGTTAAAATCTAAAAGGCAGTTCTGTTAAAAGTCATGAGCCCCAATGCTTCCCCTAGTGGACTGACGGGTGCAGTCAGCCATCATTCACAGGCCCGGCTCCCAACTGGGTGACACTGCATTTCAGGCCTCTCCTGTTCCCAGGAAAATGTTCAATAGGAGACCCCCCAACAGCCTCTGGCTCCTGCAGCTCCAAGGGTCTCACCCAAACACCCACCTGCACTCTTCAAGCACAGTCACTCTCCCCCTTTCTCTCATTTTAACCTCCGTTCTCCATTCTCTCATTCTTCTATCCATCTTTCTGTTTTCTCTCTTTGGCCATTCTAATTTTCTTCCTCCCTTCGTCCTTCCGCGATGGCTCCTTTTAACTCTTCTGCTTTCTAATTGGGTGCCGGTCCGACGCCGCTACCTCCGAGGCAGCCGACTGATGTGCCCGCCTCCGCACGTGTATGTGGCGTGATCGGCCAAGCACCTCAAGTAACCACAGAGCAGAGCGAGCTCGTGCACACTCGCACCCAATTGAAGCACGATTATTTATTTAAGACTTGCTGGACCCCACGGACCACTTAGGACAGGACATTAAGACAGCGTTATACATCCTCCTGTGTTTCAAACTCGTTTGCCTCTCCTCTGAAGTCAGAAATTAGTCAAACAAATGTTTAGAGTCTGAATTAAAGCCGCACTCTACCTGACCCATTTGTTGCAGTGTGGAGGAAAACCACTGTGGTGTTAACATCTAATATGGAAATATTTTGAGACCCCAATGTTATTACTTACTTTTTTCTCTTCAAATACTGCACATCCTTGTTTCTACCTGGGTCTAAGGCCGTCAGGTTGCTCAGCACATTACTGTCAAGAAGCTTGTAGTCATCTGCAGTGGGAGGAGGTGGGCAAGGAGGACAAGCAGAAGACGTCTTCTCTGTCACACTTTCTGCAGTACTCGATTCGTCTGATGTACAGTAATCTACTCCATTTATGACACGGGTGGCATTTTGCCAATTTCCTCTTCCATCAATGCTTTCACCATCAATGTTATCTTTGGTAAGTTTGGCAATGGTCTGTTGCGCCAGATGCTTGATTTGGGCAGCAAATGAAAATAGATCTCTTCCTTGTCGACTAGCCAACTTAGGCAGATTTCTGCGTTTGTCCATCCGCTGCCTGTATTGGCACACGATGCAACACATATGGATTTCAATGACTGAGACAGTGGTTTCCATGAATAACTGATGCTTAAGATGAAAGAAAGCATTTTTGCTGATCCACAAATAAGGTGCATTGTCAATGACAAGTGAGTTAAAGATCTGCTAGTGGGACCAGAGGCAATCACAGTGAAGCCATTCATGGAAGTCGTTCAGAATTTTCTTGGCAACTACCGAGCAACAAACTACGTCCAGCTGGTGGACAACATGATTCACACACAAAAAACCATGAATTACAATATGATGCTAAAGATTCATCTTCGGCATTTTCACTTGGACTTCTTGCCTGCTCATCTTGGTGTAGTCAGCAGTAAACACGATGATAGGATTCACCAGGACATTGCAACAGTAGGAAAGTGATATGAGGCCAGGTGGAATGCCAGCCGACTAGTGTTGGACACAGAAAGGAGAGGCGTCAGATGCTGAGCACAAAAAAAATGATCGCAATACAGTATGTCAGTATTACTTATGAAAAAACGTGTTGTCCATTGCACTCGGGGCAATGTCGAGTGAGCAGGATCCTAAAAAAGGCTTCCGTATCAGATCACAAAGACATTTAGCAGCCATGACAGCAATAACTCCCAATCCCAGTGGTTTTGCTATCAGGGAACCCTACAATATATCTTACCTGGAACAACAAAATCTTGCAGGTTCATTTCCTCCACAACCAAATCCAAGGATAGGAAGATGAGATGCTGATGAACCATAAATAATTCACTACTGTATTACATATTTGACATGAGATATAAAATGAGCCAAAGGATCGCAGCAGGGGGTTATCCTCAGATTCTGACAATTTGTGACATTCTTCAATCCAGAGGGAGGTGGACACCACAGTGTTGCCAGCTCACTCTCTGCTGCCGAACCAGTGTGTAGCCCTGAGCAAGTCACTGAAGTCGTTTAACTTGTCCATACTTTAGGATGTTAATATTCTCCCTGTACTTGCTTAGGTTATCTTAGTGTACTTTTACTTTCCTCACACAGGTTGAGTGCACCCTTGTCCAGGGCCTTACATGTTTCCCAGAGTTAAATGGAGTGAAATAAAGAAGGTTTGGTTTCATTTTATGAGGATTTTGCAGGATTGCCGTATTGTACGGCAGCGGCTCTCATTGCTTGTGATAGTTTGCTTTATTTTGATGTTTTGTTCCAGAGCTTCTGCTTGGTGAACTTGCCACTTGCCTCTGCTTGCAGCACAGCACTAACCCACTGGCACCTGTGTATTTATTGTGCATCTGGAGGTCTACCAGCTGCTCTGCACATGGCAAGCATTCACCCTGCCAGCTCCCAAGGGCCTGTGCCATTCGTAGGATTGTGTGCACTTTTTATGGCAACAACCCTAAGGCTGAACAGATTGCCTCAAAAGTAAGACTGCAGACAATTCAAATGCGGGTTGCCAGACAGCAATGGAATTCAGCACTCTTTTGGAGCCACTCCGCAAAAACTTTAAACTTTTTACATCTTTGTTTGTTGCTCCACATATCCGAAAGAGAGCAGTTATAAAGACCGCAGAAAATGCATGCTTGAGGAAACATTCTTTTCTGTTTCTACTCAGAAGAGGAAACACATTCTAGTCTTTTCTTTCTGCAGAAGCCGTGGCCCAGCAGCATGTTTCGGCATAGCCCAATGGGGCCCTCTAGTGGGTGTTGTGTAGATTTTTCTTCAAGAGCTCCTCTTCTTCCAGTCGTTGTAAGACCTCAGTCCCACAGATACAGGTCTCCAGTCTATTTCTTTCTGCGCGTATTTTAGATTGATTCCCCTGCTCGTGGACTGCAACCAGTGACTGATATCAGGGAAGACATGATGAAGTGGTCTCCTTGGAAATTCTGTGTCACACTCCCATTATTTAAATACTGTACGACTGAAAAGATGGTGTGGTTGGCTTGACCACTGCAAGGTCTTTCACTTTTCACTTTCTTCCCCACGTGTTAATCCCTTGGCTGCATTCGCAGTTCAGTATTTGTCTTTATACATGAAGAATTGGTAGCCATTAAGTCAGTTTTTCAAAACATTGCCAGATGAAACATGTCTGCTGTAATAAAGAATAACACTGATGACTTGGCTAATTGCAGCTTTGGCCACATATTTACAAGCCGGAGTAGTCTGACACCGGAACATTTGACTGAGAAATAATTAATCAAAATCTCTTGATTTTTCAGAAGCTGCTTATTCCAATTCAGAATCTCAGGGACCCCAGGCTCAAGGTGGGGGCCACAGTTCATTTGCTGGACACGCTTATTCACACCATACTACATGTTACGCTAACAGAAATCCAAAAGATGTGCAAGGAGATTGTTGTACCTAGACAGAAAGGAGAACGTGAGAACAGCGTGTAAGGCCAGGATTAAAAGATTCAAAGTTGAGAAAGAGCAGTCCTAACTACTGAGCCACCATGCCACCCATCTGAAACACATGCAATTTTGGTTTTCACATTATCATCAAAAAATGCACTGAAGAAAATGTGCTTAGATGTGTTATTTACTATTTGTATATGCTTGAAGAGAAAAACAGAAAAGATAAAAAAGGAGACTAAACAGAGGTAGAAATCCTTAACATCACATGGGTAATAATCAAAATAAATAAATAATCAAATACGACCTACAGTGAGGGCTTGGGGCACAGACAGTGGATCCCTAGCAGTTTATTTTACAGAAATGCTAGAAAATGTTTCTGCAGGCCGTGGTCTGTGGATACTCCCAGTAGTGACAAACCATCAATGGGGGTCTCCTTCACATCGACAGCAACTGACCAGTTCTGTTGAGCTTTATGGGCTCCTACTGACAAACATGTGTGTTCTCTTCTGATATCTTGCTAAATAAAAAGCGGCACTCTGAGTGCTCCAAGCGTTTAAACTGCCTTAAGGTAAAAAATATTTAAGTGCTCCTTAAGTGGAAAATAACTAGTAAAATAGCCAAAAAGTGCACCGTAGGTGAAAAAATGTTTTATTTTAGTAGAAGAATATCAAAATTGGTAAATGACATTCCACCATCATTTAAGAAATACAAACTATTTAATAATATATTTTAATAATACATTCATCAGTAATCTCAGTTCTCGCAGTTTCACCTTTTTAGCTTTTCTGAGCTTCAGCTAACGTAAGACATGCCATTTCTTTACACTGTATATGTTAGCTGTATGGCACAAACATACAATAAAAAGTAGTGATTTTTTTTGTTTAAAAATATACTCTATCTCACAGAAAGTAATACAGACAATTAGTACCGTGCAGATCAGAAGGGCCATTGTACAAGTGTTATTGGCATAAGCTGTCAACCTTTTTAGTAAAATGACTTTACACATCAATAGGAAGGGCAACAAAATATCAGCAACCTAGAATCCATTTTCTAATAAGTGTATGATACAGACCCATCGAGTTCTGCATTTATGAAAAGGAAGTGAAGCTGATAGCTGTATAACAGCAGCAAGCATCCTTCACTGAGAAGGTTACCGAACTTCCAGGAATAAAAATATGCGGACTGTGCGACACTGTGGAAACTATTAGTTATTGTACGTAAGTGATGCACAAAGTTAAATCATTTTACAGAGCACAATGTACTCTAAGACAACATAATTATCTAAAACGCACACAATGGGAAAACAACATAATTCACTTTAATGTATGGTGCTCTTTGCATTATTTTTTTTACTACACTATTTTAATTTCAGAAAATGTAAAATATCTTTGAACACAAATGTAAGCAAGCATGTACAACAGCAAAAACTAAGGCAATAATGTATAGAGAGACACATCGTGTAAAACATCCGTCTAATTCTGTAAACAAACAAAGAATATAGTAGCACAAAAGGGGCAGATAATAGAAGTCATCCGTTTTCTTAAGGTATTGTGGCAAATTGCAGCTTCTTGATATTCCCATTTACCTGCATCACTGAAAACAATGAACATGATGTAAAATGTGTGATTAAAATCTATGGTAGATGATCTAATTACTGTATACTTACTAGCAAACCTCCTGGCTCCTGTCAGAAATGAAGTGAGCTTGTTAACGTCGCTGACATGTTGATTTGTCCAATTATCGTGCAGTGCCATTTATTAAAAGAGCATACAGTCAGCCTTCAAATGAAAAGCCAGTTTTAATTTATGGTTCTCCTGTGTTTAAGTTCCGAAAGAGGACAAGGTGGGAGTGCTAGCATTCTGTAAAACAGGGCCCACCTCAATTTCTGCTTGGGCTGTTAACTTTAAGGAGTTTTCGCAGTCACACCACGGCTGCTTAACAGAAGATGCTAAGCTGGTCTGGCATCAGTGGGTCCAAACCAACAATAGATGATGCGTGTTCAGGAATCTGAGCTTACGAAATTAAGCTTTTATGCATTTTGGTTTCAAACAATCACTGCTCAGTGTGTTATACTCAAACTCATTACAATTTGAATTTGCTTCTGTGTCAACTGTCAACAGATCTATTTTCAATGTGTGTGTGTGTATATATATATATATATATATATATATATATATATATATATATATATATATATATATATATATATATATATCTCTAGCAATAATTATCTGTGATCAAATTTCAAGATTAGAAACCAACCGAAGTTTGGTTTTGTGACAAAAATGGCTTCATTGAAACTGGCCAAGTTTCAGTCTTAGCAATCTTCTGAAACACTGTAAACGTCTATCTATGAGTATTACCATCTCTGTAAAAATGCTCTGGGCTGTGATTCGTGATAAGTAAATCTTAAAACCTATGCTGATGTTTACAGTGTTAGTGCCTTAATCTTTTATTAAATAATACTCTCACTTTTATTTACATGCGAGATCATTTTACATTTATTTGTCCTTTTTGTCTCTTCGGATACCCTCAGTAGGATGACAGAACGTTTAAGTCCTCTTGATAGTCAGGCTTTGCCTCCCTTCAACAGCAGCTTACCTCCAAGTTTTTAGATTATAAAACCATTTCAAATGCAGTGCAGATGCCGAGAGTGAACCGCACTTTGGACACGCATCAGGCAAATGGGTAAAGCGGAACAAACACTTGTCACAGTGAAAGAAGAGAAACCCGCCGTGTTCACATCAGGAGAGCGTCCTACTGCTGCCACAGCGGTGTTAATGAGATCTCATGAAACGGTCAAGTGAACAGGACAGAAATTCAGTTAGGACTGTTTAATCTCAAATTATGGGAGTGGCGTTTATTAGGTCTGTTATTGGGCTTCAATTTAAGGTATTTTTGAGAAGAAAATTGCAGGTTTTAAGTTTTGCTATAAACCACTTTAATATTTTGTCTCAAAATAATAAAATAGAAATTGTCATGTGTCTCTGGAACTCATATTTTATTAAAGAGTCCTGTCTTCTTAAAGAGAGCACTCGATAGAATTTCTAATCTTTTAAACCTCTAAAAATATTTAAAACTGTAGGTAAAGTATAAGACGCGCTCCATTCTTTCGACATACCCCAGGTCTATAATACCATTTAGCAACAAATAAAATATTTCTGTTTCTTAAAAGGTTTACAGCAGATGGTGCTATTGTTAGTATGTTACAGGACAGACACCCTTCCAAGTACACCAAGCAGCTCAGAGTGTCACAGGTTTTTAGTTTGGTCCTGCCAGGCTGTTCCAGTGACACCAGTCAGCTTCAGTGGTCTGAAACTTTGGTAACAAACTGCACTGACTTGGGGGAGAAAAAGAGGCTGAAAGTCCCAGGATATGCGATTTGGGATAGCAGCCATTTACATTGCTGTCAGAGCAAAAATAGCTAGTTTGACAAAATACATTATTAAAAATACTACAAATCACACAGTGTAAACCCCTCACTTAAAGTTTCCATTATTATTTAAAAGTGTAATGTATCAATGTTTAAAGTCTGTAGCAATGATAATTCGATTTTCATTAGACACTAGATGTGCCTATGTAAATAGCTCCAGCTTCTTTCATGTTATCCTAAAACCATCGAAAAGGAGAGAAAAATAAACTACAGGCCGAAGTTGCACCTCCAAATATAATCACACCTTACAACAGTGGAGGTGAGCAGGGGACTAGGATGTAAAATACTGTAAGTATAGTTTAGGCTTTCAAAGAATAAATGCAATTATTCTACTTTTTGAGAGTGAATAAATGCATTCTTTACATCCCATCTTTCATTAAAATTGCAGAAGCTCCATGTCTGTTAAAACAAGTATATTAAAATGAGCAAACACCACTCGGTTAACAATAGTAACAAAACCTGGAATCAAGTTTCACGTAAAGGACACAGTGGGTCAAATTCTTTACGGAGGTGACAGTGATCGTGACCGGAGTGGCTGAAATTGGGCATCGCTAGTACTGCTCCCAGAGGCTCCCTCTGGTTCTGGCTGCAGTTCATCTGGAAGTGATGGAGCCCCAGGGTCTCCGGGCTTTGGAAGGACAGTAGAAGATGAAAGACAGTTGCTGCTTAATGTACTGCTTTTCATTTCCTGTGCTGGGTTAGATGGTAAATTCATCAAGCAAACCACCGTGGATGTGCCTGGACTCCTCTCTCCTTCTGGGTGGTATAGTGATGTAGAGTCTATGCCAGTGTCAAAGAAGGGCGCATCAGACAGTGTTTTGGATAAATCATTGATGGCACCTGTGTACCGAGGAGGTGTATAGCTGCTACAGGACGCTCCAGCTGAAAAAATAAATTTGAAATACAGTTAGCACAAGTGTAAGAAACATACAAACACATACAGCCATTCTACATTACAGATGAAACACATGTAGTCTACAAGTTCACATCTTAGCTTAGACCATAGGATGTCCAGTACTATGGCAAGAAATCAGAAAACAAAAAAAATCTAGAAAGATCTACTGCAGATGTAATGACATCAGTTATATTAGAAGGAATAACTAGATTAAGAAACTGAAGTATTCTCAAGTAAGATTTGATTTTCAAAAGGCAAGGCAACAGAACGCGAAAATACGCGAATTGGAGGACCGCGTGAGGAATCTGATAGCGATTAGGCAAACCGAAAATTGGATCGACTTGGTTTGTTAAGACAATTCGGCTTCAGTCTCTCCAGGTCCCACTGTAGTCAGTGCGCGGCCGAAGTCAGCAGCACCAATTTAGCCACAGGGTGAGTGGGTAACAGTAAGACGGGGGTCGAAGAATCCAAAATTTAGTCCCCCAGCACCCAGGTCACCAATTCGGATCCCAGAACAGGTTCTCAGCTCTCTGCAGCGCGCCTGTGGAAACTGAGAATAATAAAGTGCTCATAATTGGCGATTCCATAGTGCAGAATGTTAGAATTCCAAACTATGTTAAACCAGCAGTTAATGTTAAGTGCCTCGTAGGGGCCAAGATTTCTGGCATAGAGGCCGCATTGGACCGTGTCGCCAACGATGAAGTATCTTCTTTATTGCTGCATGTCGGCACTAATGATATTTATTTACAGCAATCTGAAGTATTAAAGCGAACTTCATCTCTATGCACCAAAGCTAAAAGAAAATGTCAGAATTTAATTGTATCTGGTCCCTTACCAAGATTATATAGAGGGGATGTGATTTATAGCAGATTGCATTCCCTTCACTGCTGGCTAGAAACCTGGTGTGAAAAATAAAAGCACAACGTTTGTGAACAATTGGGATGATTTTTGGGAAAGGCCTGGATTTTTCAAAAGAGATGGTCTTCATCCTAACTAGAGGGGATCTTATGTATTATCCCAAAATATGGCAGCAAAACTGCCTGGTTGACTGATTAGAGCACCATCCAGGCCGCAGTCATGTGATCTTAAATCACAGGCTGTTGTTTATCCCACCTGTTACTATCCTGAAGCTGTTACCCAAAACCCTTGTCGTGGGGCATCCAGTAAATTTAGTCTTGATACAAACCATAAATTAATTGACAACCAAAAAATAAGCTGTATAATTAGACCAAGGCTAAAACCAAACCCTCCACCAGGGGCATCTGTAATAGAAATTTACTTCAAATTAAAACAAAAAATATATCACCAGTTCAGAAAGAACCATGCAGTTTTAAATGCTGTTTATTGAACATTCGCTCTCTTGGCACTAAAGCTGTTTTAGTAAATGATATTATATTAAGTACAAAATCTGATCTGTTTCTTCTGACTGAAACCTGGCTTAGTAAATATGACACTGTTCCCCTAGCTGAGGCGTCACCAGATGGATACTCGTTCCTTCATAAGTCTAGAGATTCTGGTCGAGGAGGAGGCCTTGGAATAATTCATTGTAACAAAATGCAAATCACTTCTAAAAATTAAACTAAATATAAAAAAGCTCTCTTTAAAGCTCACTCAGAATACTATTCTACATTAATAGATAGCAATAATAAAAATCCTCAGGTACTGTTTAGAACAGTGGCTAAATTAACAAATGGGAATTCAGATCAACAGTGCAAAATACCAAAGGTATTATCAGTACAGACTTTATGAAATTCTTCAATGAGAAAATTAAAAATATAAGATCCCAGATCTCAGCATCACAGTACAAACCAAATACTAGCTTAGCAGACCCTGTCTCACATTGCATTCAGCACTTTAGTAATTTTAATCCTGTAACTGAGCAGGAAGTCTTAACTTTAATTTCTAAAATGAAGCCCACTACTTGTTCCCTAGATCCAGTGCCAACAAAACTAGTAAAAAGTGCAATGGATGTTCTTGCAGCGCCTATTCTAACCATTATCAATAGTTCATTACTGCATGGCACGTACCTGATGCACTAAAAGTGTCAGTCATTAAACCTTTACTTAAAAAGTCAGACCTAAACCCACACATACTAAATAATTATAGGCCTATTTCAAATTTACCATTTCTCTCTAAAATACTAGAAAAAGTAGTCGCCAGTCAGCTTCAGTCACACCTTACACATTACAATTTATTTGAGAAATTCCAGTCTGGTTTCCGCACTGGTCATAGTACAGAAACGCACTAACACGGGTTGTAAATGACATTCTGATATCCTCTGATGAAGGAAACTCCACTGTAATTATGTTGTTAGACTTAAGTGCAGCATTTGACACCATTGACCATTCTATTTTACTGCACAGGCTAGAAAATGATGTTGGGCTTACAGGCCCCTGCTTGCTTGGTTTAGTTCTTATTTATCAAATCGATTCCAATATGTACAGAAATGTGCTGACAGTACTCCATCATTATACACAGAAGTTCAATATGGTGTCCCGCAGGGCTCAGTACTGGGACCTTTACTGTTTTCACTTTACATGCTTCCACTGGGATCTCTCATTAGGAAACATAATGTTAATTTTCACTGTATGCAGATGACACCCAGTTATACCTTTCATTTAAATCAAATGAAGTTTCTCGATGTTGTCTTTAATTAGTTGTGTTAGTGAATTAAAGGAATGGATGAATGAGAACTACTTG
Source organism: Polypterus senegalus (assembly GCF_016835505.1). Lineage (NCBI taxonomy): Eukaryota > Metazoa > Chordata > Cladistia > Polypteriformes > Polypteridae > Polypterus > Polypterus senegalus. Next base: position 63,851,603 of record NC_053167.1, read on the forward strand.
TCTTTAAATACAGATAAAACAGAGATGTTAATTGTTGGAGGGAATGACGCTGATCACAGCAATATTTTGTCATCATTTAACTCAGTTGGAATCCCAATTAATTTTACTGAATCAGCCCAATCTAGGAGTTATCTTTGACTCTAGCATGTCATTTAAAGCACATATTACAAAGTTGTCCAAAACATGTTTCTTCCATCTTAAAAATGTTAGGAAATTAAGGCTTTCTAAATAAACAGGATTCTGAGAAATTAATTCATGCATTTATCTCTAGTAGGATTGACTACTGCAATGCGGTGTTCACTGGCTGTTCAAACTGTTCTTTATACAGCCTCCAGTTAATCCAAAAAGCGCTGCAAGAATTATTACAAGAACAAGAAAATATGAACACATAACTCCAGTTCTTAAATCCTTACACTGGCTCCCGGTTAAGTTTAGGGCAGATTTCAAAATCCTCCTTTTAACATATAAAGCATTAAATGGCCAAGGTCCGCTTACTTGTCTGAACTTATCATGACTTACAAACCTGAGCACATTAAGATCTCAAGATGCCGGTCTGCTTAGGATTCCAAGGATTAATAAAATAACAGTGGGAGGTCGAGCTTTTAGTTACAGGGCCCCTAAACTGTGGAATGGTCTGCCTGCTTCTATAAGAGATGCCCCTTCAGTCTCAGCCTTTAAATCCCGGCTGAAGACTCACTACTTCAGTTTAGCATATCCTGACTAGAGCTGCTGATTAACTGTACAGACTGCATCTCTGTTGTTAGTCATTAGCACTAAAACATAAGTAACATGACAGTTATAATTTGAATACTAACCCTCACCTATTCTGTTTCTTTCTCGGTACTCAAATGTGGCAATTGGTGCCACAGCCCACCTGCCAAGTTGTTTGCCTGCCTATGGTAAAGTCATCCCTGATGGAGGATCACAGGAATCATGGGAAAGAGGGGTCCTTTCATGGATTGGCTGGCCAGCACTGTTTCAGCCGTGGAATGGCCAAATGGGGGGAGGCAGCTTGATGGATAAAGGTCTCAGGACTCTAAAAATATCCAAATCTTATTATGTGATATCATCCATCCATCCATTTTCTAACCCGCTGAAGCCGAATAGGGTCACGGGGGTCTGCTGGAGCCAATCCCAGCCAACACAGGGCACAAGGCAGGAACCAATCCTGGGCAGGGTGCCAACCCACCGCAGTTATGTGATATCATCTACTGTTAAATTCTGCTCCGTACTTCTAAAATTTTTATTTTTATGCTGTATTGAGGATTTGTTCTGTTCTGTGTATTGTATTGTATTCTATTGACCCCCTTTTTTGACACCCACTGCACGCCCAACCTATGTGGAAAGGGGTCTTTCTTTGAACTGCCTTTCCCAAGGTTACTTCTATTTTTCCCCCTACAAGGTTTTTTTTTGGGAGTTTTTCCTTGTCTTCTTAGAGAGTCAAGGCTGGGGGGCTGTCAAGAGGCAGGGCCTGTCAAAGCCCATTGCGGCACTTCCTGTGTGATTTTGGGCTATACAAAAATAAACTGTATTGTATTGTATTGTATTGTAACCTTGTCAGAGCCAAGACAGTTTTGGTATGGTATGCCTACAGCAGGGGTGCCCACACTTTTTTGGCTTGCAAGCTACTTTTAAAATGACCAGGTCAAAATGATCTACACAACCCCCACGATCGAGGAGGGATTACTGTATATATATACAGTATACACATACTGAGTATCAGAGGTGGATAGTAACAAGTTACATTTACTTGAGTAACTTTTTAAAAAAAAATTGTACTTCTAACAGTAGTTTTACTGCACCATACTTTTTACTTTCACTTGAGTACATTTGTGAAGAAGAAATGCTACTCTTACTCCGCTACATTGGGCAACACTCGAATCGTTACTTTTTTTCCACTAGATAAAGTCTGACAGACAATTTTCAATCTGCTCTGTGTAGCGTATGCTGTCAAGTTGTGCACACGCCTTCCATAGTGTCTCAACTGCGATTTTAGTTCCCTCTCCTTTCTCTTTCTCAGATCGCTTTTCGGAAGGAAGGCAGTTTCATAGTTGTTATGAACAGTTCGAAAGTGCCTTTCCACATTTTCCTTCTTTGGAACAGCAATGATAGATTGACAGATCAGACAAACGCACTTCGATTGTGACATTGTGAGAGAAAAAAATCCTCTTCCAATTCCACATCCAGCCCATAACCAACAATTTTTTTTTTTTTTTTAAATATCCTCTTTAGTCGATATAAACCGGAAGGCTAACTAGATCCAGGCACCAGGTAGTGTTTAGTGATCCCACAGGTTTTCTCTTATCATCATTGGGTAGAGCAAGTCACATTAACTACTTAATGCAGACTCTTTTTTGCCCGTATTGGGGTTGATGGCCAGGCGAGGCTACAATAGCTTATCCTTCTGAAGTGCTACATAAAAGGTATGCTCTTTATTTGGACCTCACTCAGTGTTGATATTTTTTAAGACTCTGAAATATACAATTCTCCAAAACTGTGATTGCTCTAGTACAGTTGTTGCTTTTCCCCAGACGGTTACCTTTTATAATATATCTCTAGACTTTATGTTGATCTATGTTCACAAGTTCATTGTTTTGACCCATGCATTTTCCAGACCACATCTTTGCTTTTCAGAGGTTAATAGCCTGCCTTCTAAATTTGTATTCATTCTCACCTTGGTTAATCTTTGTTCAATACATGACTGAGAAATGAAGGGGGTCACTAAGTGCTAGAAGCGTAATTGAAGGTATATAACAGTAGCTTTTGGCAGAAGATCATGGACCTGAGGGTGCACAAAATTCTTCCTAAATTTTGATAACACAGTGTAGCTAAACCATAGATCAAAAATGTAACCTGTGTAACTCAGTGTATCACAGAATACAAAAGAAATGTAAAATGGGAGGTCTTTTCATCTTCATATCTGGTATTAGGCTAGCTTGCCAGCTGAACTGCATTTTTCTAATTTGGAGAATAGTGGCACCTTAATCCAACATGTTTGCTTCCTTCTAAGGAACTGTTGGCAATCTGCTTGCTTTCCCCTTTTTCTGTCAAGTCTCAGCTATAGACTTCAGATGAAGCTCAACACCATGACACTTCTTTAAGTAGGAAGCCTACTTGGCTCTCCAGGAGTGGCCAAAGCTCTTTCTAATCTAGCCACTGGAAAAAGCCCATCCATCCTGCAACCCTCCTCTTATCAAGGTAACTCATAAAAGTGTAAAATCCAAACACTATTTAAAATATTTTTCAGTACTAAATGTTAAAAATGTAAGTGTGGACTGACAAAATTAGAATAAAAACAGATTATAAGTATAGTTACTGTATAAAAACAGGATTTTTTTATTTGACCATCATCAGCAGGGCTTGGTCGATACATCTTGAGTACATGTATCACTTTCTTCATGTGACTAGTGTACCAATGAGTGGCCCAGAATATTTGCTTGGTGGGTGAAAGGCAAAGTAAAAGATGGCAACAAGGTAATAGTGTTGGCCAACATCAGGCGTATTTTGGAAAGGGAAAAGATGCAAAGATGGATGAAGAATAGCAGTGGGCATTTCTAAAATGATTTCACCCCCTTTTCTTCCATTTTATAGCTACCTATTTCAGTTAAGGGTCACAGAATCCAGACCAGTATCTTCACAGCATCAGGCACAAGACAAGAACCAACTGCGGATAGGGTGCCACTGCCAGCCTACTACAGGGCACACACATTAACTCACCCTCACTACCTCACAGCAGCTTAAATTAGGTTTGCCAATTGGCCTAAAAACATCCCTTTGAACACTGATATTTATTTTCAATAACATAATAGATGGCTTAAAAAATTACATAAAATGTAACACTTGTTTTCCTCTGTACTTATGCAATATTAGTGCAAGAAATAAAATTATGTAAAAGTGAATAAATGTTTTACTCTGAATGATATCCTATACTGAAACAACAAAACCTTCTGGCACATTTAGAAAAGTGAAAATATGTATTAAAAAAACAAGCAAGATTTAGTAACCACGGATTTAGCATTGAATATGGGAAATGAGATTTGAAGCATAAAGTGGTCATTCTGAGAGAAAAAAACTGCAAAACTGGGTTTCTAAGAGCTTACATATATATATATTGTATATTAGATACAGTCTGGCAATGTATAATATCGTTTATGGTATATCCATTATAAATTTGTTCCAGCCCATATATTATTTGACTTGGTAATAAATATTTTATTAAACTGTTATATTACATTTTCTTTTACTGGGCCAACTGTTGTATCTACTTGCCTGTCAAAAATATTTTGACTGCACGTGATTATGAACTTGCTAGAAAAAAAATGTTGGGTCAAAAAAGCTGTACATTCTTAGATATACTCTAATAACATTGCTGATAAGGAATAGAAATACCATTTTGTAATTAGTGTTTTACCATCAGGTGTTAACTTCATAAACTTTCTGCTGCTAGAAAAAGTTTTGCCTTTGTAAAATGATTATGGTATATGCACCACGAGAATCTATCATTTATAATGAACATAAAAATTATGTGGAGAAATGCCAAGTTAGGCAGTTTTTCAAAAAACAGACAGAATCCTAATTAATAGTTTGATAGAAATGTAATCTTTTGTAACACAAAAAAACAAACACTGATAGATGGAGTACAGCTCGACGTACAATATGAAGCAAAATGTTTGCCAGGACAGTTGTTTTAATTTGTTCTTTCAGTAAACAATGTGGTTATGCGACATTCTATAACGTATTTAGATAACTTTTGAAGACTAAATAAAAAAAAACATACTAAGCAGCTTGCTGTTTTACTTGCTCAACTGTTTAAGGAATCTTAAAAGTAAAAAAGACAGCAATGACAATCAGAAAACATATAATCAACTGGACGAGAAATAATTCACAGACAGTGTAATGATAACTAATGTTTTACAAAATCCCCGATTATTCACCACCACATTACTGAGATATGTGCACAAGCAAGTACAGTATGTAGAGACACAAATAATTCTGTCTATAGATGAATATCATGAATACTGTATTAATGTAGAACTGAAAACAGTCCACACGAGGGACATAGCAAGGAGTACCGTACCTTTTAGTGCTTCCAGCCTTTCATTGCGAACTTTCTGCACTTCATCGGTTATCTTTTCAATAATGAATCTCTGGATCTTTCCATGTTGAATGGATTCAATTAGTACATCCAGACCCCTTGGATTCTCTGCCAGGTAATCTAGCATTTTCCCAGTTTTCTTTTTGTTTGATGTTCTGCAGCTTATTTCTTCTGTGTCTTCTCTAGTTAGGATCCTCTTGGCACGTAAATAATCAAAATGCCTTTCGGCTATGATTTTGTCACACAGATAGGGCCTCAACCGCTCCACAGCCTATAAATGAAACATGTAATTATTACACACATGCAAGTAACAAGACCATTACTTACAAAAACTGCAAAGTCACCTGAAGAGCACAATTAAAATTAAAAGCTGGCATGTACTTTGTTTTAAAACAGTGAGATAAGTGTTTTATAGATCTGTTTTCCTTTCTCACCCTACCTAATTATTTCATTCAACGGGTGCAGGCTCAAAACCCGGTAACAAGCTTATAGGTAAACTACAAATGACATAATGTACACACCTAAACACCACATAACTTTAATAGGGTACTTTATATATCTGTTATGCAAGGACAAAATGATAAAATGTTCACCATTTTTTAAAGGAATTTTCTGCTCAAATACTCCTAAGCCGATCCGATTTTAGTATCTTCAGTCCATACATTTCTTGAGCCTGTGCTTAGAAAGTACTGGGTTATTGCCCTTAATGAAAATAATATGTGAAACATAGCACTAGCGATAATTATTACAATTTAAATATAATGTCTTTACTGAAGATTAACACAAAGTAACAGTATTGTTGCAAAGCAGGACACAGCTACACTGGGTGCAAAATCTAGGATAATGGTGAAGGTTTCCAAATGGCATCACCTTCATGTTTACATGGACCCCTTGACAAAGTGCAGCTCTTCAACTAGAATGTGATCAAAGGTACCCCACAGGTGCACACTTTCCTAGAAGCTTTGTCCCTTCTACCTGATGAAGATTCTTCTGCTTTTTGTGGCAGGACTAAGATAAAAAAGCCTATGGCAAAGATCAGTCTCATTTTTAGATGCATTCGCATACAACACGAAAAGCACCAGCTGTAGTTGCCATTGTCTGCCTGCCTATAAGTCTGTCTGTTTTTAAATTTGTCACACTTAGTCGTCAAGGGAATGTTTCAGAAAAGTTCAATTTTTATTGAGATAACCTGAATGCAGCACACAGTACAAAGTTTTGACATTTTCAAACCTCTCACTGAAAAGCATTGGTGAATTTGTGAAACTGTATATCTTAAAACAGAGACTTCAATTACTGATTAGTTTGCCATTTCAAATTTACCTTGACAGAGGTCACTTCAACTTGTATATTTACATTTTTTATACAGTATGTCCGACAGCCACATGTGATGGGAAAACAGATTCCCAATACAAGTTAGTGAAATGCTAGGAGTGGTGTGTGTGCACAAGCTGCTGGTATAGTCGCTCACTTCGTCTTCTGCAGCTTGAGGTAATTTGACAATAAAAGTAAAACAAAATGAAAGTAAGAGTAAAGGAACTATGTAACTGATCACTCCATGCTAGCAGAGTGATAAACACGTACTCAATATTAACAGCTACCTAAAAAAAAAACCTCACGGCTCCAGTATCTGCACTTCATAATGATTCCATATTTCTCTGACACTATAATGTATTGGTTAACAGTTTGACTTTGAGATTTTGTTTAACTGAATTTCACTCTCCATCAACAGTTTCGTTTTGTGGTGGGTGTGGCAACGAACTATCAGTGCATGGTCCCAACCTTCCTTCTTTCCATCAACAGTTCTTTCAAAAATGTTACATTGAAGAGATTTGAACTAATGTACAATTAGTCACACATGCTCCACAACTAACAGCTAACAAGAGGACATCAATTGATGCTATTTTTATATCTGTTGAATTGGCATCTTCTGTCTATGAAAGCTATTAAGCTGCTATGAGCTGATTTGCACTGGATTTTTAAGTACATGACTTTCTAAAGAACTGTGAAACCGTATATTTAATGTAGTCGGCTAACATATGTAATTGCACTCTGTTATCATTTATTTTGACTTTGAGTGAAAGCTACACCTGTTAACTGTAAAAAAAAAATCTGAAAGCATGGTTTAAATTTTAAAATTAAGATTATATATACCAAGTGTTTACATTAATATGATAAAATTATCTCAACAACATTTATTTATATAGCACATTTTCATACAAACAGTAGCTCAAAGTGCTTTACATAATAAAGAATAGAAAAATAAAAGACACAATAAGAAAACAAAATAAGTCAACATTAATTAACATAGAATAAGAGTAAGGTCCAATGGCCAGGGGGGACAGAAAAAACAAAAAAAAAACTCCAGACGGCTGGAGAAAAAATAAAATCTGTAGGGATTCCAGACCATGAGACTGCCCAGTCCCCTCTGGGCATTCTACCTAACATAAATGAAACAGTCCTCTTTGGATTTAGGGTTCTCACGGAAGGACTTGATGATGATGATGATGGTCACATAGACTTCTGCCTTTTAATCCAGCTCATGATGTTACAACTGGTGATAAAGACAACACCTCTTTAACTAAACTGAATATATATATATATATATATATATATATATATATATATATTATATATATATATATATATATATATATATATATATATATATATATATATACACACACATAAGCGACTTTCAAGTAAAAAGCATCAGAGCATCTGCAGGCATCCATTTTGACTCATTCTTTTAGTCAGAAACAAATTCCTGTTTAGCTAAGCTTTTCAGATCTTACTATTTCAGCTATCAAGCAGAAAGTCCATCAGCTGAACTGCCAGGTGCATTTCTTACACTGAATTACTATAGCACAACTATGTATTTTTAATACATTGTACAAATCTCCAAAACTGGATTTTAAGGAAACTTAACTTGTGGTTCTGATTTGTAGAATAGCGTTTGATCCACCAGTGGCTAAAATATGACAAAACAGCTTCAAAATGTAAGTGCACCATGATCTACAAAATATAAATGATACAGTAGCTGTGTTTCCCACTTTTGTCCGGGTATTATTTTAAAATGATGTAAATTTTACTTTACACTAATCTGACTAAGTGCCATACACTAGCTGTGAGAGAAGCAGTTCGAACAGATATCTGTGCTTATAAAATATTGCCTCCCAAAGTATTGAAATAAAAAGGGTAATTTGACAAGGTGAGAGTAATCTGTGGTATAAATAGTTTCCCATTGATCACATCCTGATAAGATGGTGACCATTCATTCTGCCCCTACACCAGCCTGGCAGACTGTCATTCACTTTTAATCAGAGTCAATGTTAGCTTCTGTCATTGAAAAGGAGGAACTTAATGGTCAACAAGAAAAAGCTGATGTTATCAGACTCACCAAGATGCCACATAGACTAGATTCCAAGTTGGACTATCACTTAGTTATGCTCAATTTAAATGAAAATATTAATGAGTGCCTGTATGAACACTTGCATTTACAGCTACCCAATGTATATACTTTCCCTAGCAGGTTTCACAGTAAAACTGCAGCTTTCTGTAGCCTATGCCATCTGGGCATGTGTTTAATGCCACACTTCTGTGAGACGGTGGGCAGCCCAACATTTACAGACATAAAAGAAGGCAAATGGTAATGCCAAAACATCCACTATAGCCTAAATGAACTTCAACTACAACTTGTACGCAAAATAGAATGATAGGAAGACCAGCCCCCAGCATTTTAATAATCACATACAAACAGATACCAAGCCAGCCTTATTTATATTGATATTGCTGTTTTTCTCGGCTTTGCTTGCATATTATTTCAAATGTCTACTGTAAATTTAAAGTGGAACAAACTGTGTTTGGACTATATGTGATCACTAATCTCAATTTGTGATGAGTTTTGACTTAGTTATGGCATTACAACTATGTGAAGCAGCTAGTAGAATACAAATACTTCAAAACACTACAGAGAAACAAACAGGCAGGTTGCTATGGCGACCCCAAATTGCAACAATCAAGTCTGCTGACAATATAGGTCCATCTCTGGCATGGGACCTTGACAAAACAGTGAGGCAACATTATTGATTAAACAAAAAGTTAAATGTAGCAGACGGAAATGAAACCCAGACCCTTTGCTTGAAAGGCCAGTGTGTCAGCTGCTATACCACCTCCTCAATCTGATCACACAGCAGAATTTTATTCCACTCATTTTGACCCCAAACTGCCGTCACACATTTCATCAATTTTACAATAAAAATAATAAAAAAAAAGTATAAAGATTTTCTACTTGCTCTCACTTGCTGTTATTCATAATCTGTCTTAATTACAAGTTTTTTGTTTTCAGTATTTTTCTTTACATGTATTTCTTTCCCTTTAATATATCGTTAATTATCAACATATGTCACATAAATGTGATCTCAATCTGCTAGTCCTCTAGTCAAATCCACGTATAACTTTCTAGCTCTTGTAAGTTTTCCTTTAATTTTCTTTTTTTTTTCAAACACTCAACTTTAATAGAATATAAAAATTTGGGTTTTGCCTTTTTTTAAATGACATTATTTATCGGCTAACTCTTGCACCATTGGCAACTTGTACCTCAATTCTTCTTGGTATGCTAAATTTAAAAACATAAACTTAAGAACAGGGTAGTTAGGAAATTAACAATGTAAAGTGATTTTTAGTTATTATAGGATACTTAAATACACTATGAAAATGACATTACATTTGTAGAAGTGCAAATGTGTAACAGGATTACACTAAACAAATGAGGGAAGAGTTTAATTAAAACAATGTGTACAAAACATTACATGGGTATTCAGGCCTCAGGCTAACTGAAAGCTCTTCCCCTTCTCAGAAATTCAGTTACCAGGAAGTCAGTGAGGAAAATGTTTGTTTGTCATGACAGTTTTAGCATGGGAATAATAAAGTGTGGTCAGTATTATTAAATGAAAACCTGATTAAAGGGAATAGACCATGATGAATACAAGGCAATCTTCACCAAATATGTTCATTACAAATACAGTAAACAATGCCTTTCTGTAATCAACCATCCTGCACAGCAGAAAGACTTTAATGAGACTGTTTTGGTGGATTTGTTTTAACACAGTAAACTGAACTGGATATAAACAACAAGTCAAACCTTTTAGAACACCTCAGTTTGTTCAGTTTTTATGGAAATGAAGGCAGTTTAATGTGTTAATGTTTCATGAAATCAAGGCATAGAACAAATAAACCATGGCAAATTAAAAAAAAAAGGTCAAGAAATTATTAAGTGTACAAAATTTTATTCAAACTTTTGACTCATCAAAGTAGCAACATTTTGCTGATATAACAGCCAAACAAACAAATGGCATTCTTTCTATAAAGAAGATCCAATATTGGTCATAAAGATCTTTCCAACACTGTTGCAGAAGTTCCCACAAATATGTTGAACTTGTAGGTTGCTTTCTTTTCACCCTTCTGTCCAGTTCATTCCAAATGAACTCAATGGAATTGAAGTCTGGAGCCTGTGCTGACCAGTCCATATTTTGAAGTGTACCTTCTTCTTTTCTTTTAACGTAGTTCTGACGTAGCCTAGAGGTATTTTGGTCATTGTCTTGCTGTAAGGTGAACCCTCACCTGCTAGACGTAGACCAAGAAGGTATTGTGTGGTGCTGCAAAATGCTGTGGTAACCCTTTTGATTCAGAATGCCAGTCACTCTGTGCAAGTCACCAACTCTGCCTCTAGCAAATGAACCCCAGACCATCACACTTCCTCCTCCATGTTTGACAATTGGTATCGCACACTGAGGAACCAAAAGACTTTCTTCCATTCTGCAGTAGATCACACCAGTATTTCAAGGCCCTATTAGGTCTTTTAAGGAATGGCTTTCTTATTGCCACTCACCCTGTCAAACCTGCAGCACAAAGTCTCCTATTCACCGTAAAAACTGAGACTATACATACATATATATATTATATATATATATATATATATATATATATATATATATATATATATACATACATATATACATACATATATATATATATATATATATATATATATATATATATATATGTATATATATATATATATATATATATATATATATATATATATATATACACACACACACACACACACACACACACACACACACACACATATATATATATAGTGGTGTGAAAAACTATTTGCCCCCTTCCTGATTTCTAATTCTTTTGCATGTTTGTCACACAAAATGTTTCTGATCATCAAGCACATTGAACCATTAGTCAAATATAACACAAGTAAACACAAAATGCAGTTTTTAAATGATGGTTTTTATTATTTAGGGAGAAAAAAAATCCATACTTACATGGCCCTGTGTGAAAAAGTAATTGCCCCCATGTTAAAAAATAACCTAACTGTGGTGTATCACACCTGAGTTCAATTTCCGTAGCCACCCCCAGGCCTGATTACTGCCACACCTGTTTCAATCAATAAATCACTTAAATTGGAGCTGCCTGACACAGAGAAGTAGACCAAAAGCACCTCAAAAGCTAGACATCATGCCAAGATCCAAAGAAATTCAGGAACAAATGAGAACAGAAGTAATTGAGATCTATCAGTCTGGTAAAGGTTATAAAGCCATTTCTAAAGCTTTGGGACTCCAGCGAACTACAGTGAGAGCCATTATCACAAATGGCAAAAACATGGAACAGTGGTGAACCTTCCCAGGAGTGGCCGGCCGACCAAAATTACCCCAAGAGCGCAGAGACGACTCATCCGAGAGGTCACAAAAGACCCCAGGACAACGTCTAAAGAACTGCAGGCCTCACTTGCCTCAATTAAGGTCAGTGTTCACGACTCCACCATAAGAAAGAGACTGGGCAAAACGGCCTGCATGGCAGATTTCCAAGATGCAAACCACTGTTAAGCAAAAGAACATTAGGGCTCGCCTCAATTTTGCTAAGAAACATCTCAATAATTGCCAAGACTTTTGGGAAAATACCTTGTGGACTGATGAGACAAAAGTTGAACTTTTGGAAGGCAAATGTCCGTTACATTTGGCGTAAAAGGAACACAGCATTTCAGAAAAAGAACATCATACCAACAGTAAAATATGGTGGTGGTAGTGTGATGGTCTGGGGTTGTTTTACTGCTTCAAGACCTGGAAGGCTTGCTGTGATAGATGGAACCATGAATTCTACTGTCTACCAAAAAATCCTGAAGGAGAATGTCCGGCCATCTGTTCGTCAACTCAAGCTGAAGCGATCTTGGGTGCTGCAACAGGACAATGACCCAAAACACACCAGCAAATCCACCTCTGAATGGCTGAAGAAAAACAAAATGAAGACTTTGGAGTGGCCTAGTCAAAGTCCTGACCTGAATCCAATTGAGATGCTATGGCATGACCTTAAAAAGGCGGTTCATGCTAGAAAACCCTCAAAAAACACATTGAATGAGGAGGTGTGTCCAAACTTTTGGCCTGTACTGTATATATATATATATATATATATATATTGCTGCATATGTTCCGGGGGAGCCACTATGGACAGCTCAATACCTCCCCCGGGACGCTTGGGGACAGCCTCCCTGGCCGTTGTTTATTTCCCAGTATCCCACGTGGCTCAATGGGACATGGAGTCCTCCACAGCCTGGTTGGGAGATGGGGTGGCCGCTAGGGGTTGCTGCCGAGAGCCAACAACCCGGATGGATGAGTTATCAGCCCCACCCGGAAGTGCAATCAGGACCAGCTGGTCAAGCACCTGGAACACTTCCAGGTGGGCTATAAAACGGGCCAGCCTCCCTTTATTTGAGGCCAGAATCGGGAGGAAGAGGACGAGGTTGCCTGGGAGGAGTGGTGGTGCCAGGAAGGGTTGTTAGAGCTCTGTGTTAAAGTGCTTTGGGACTGTGTTGGGCCTGTGGGACACGGGGAAGATGTGCACCCACGGGTGACGAGAAATAAAAAAGCATGTTTGTTTTACACGTGCCTCTGCGTAGTCTGTGCCGGGTCGGGCGCTATATAGTGCCTTTTACTATATATATATATATATATCTTTTTGGAATAACAAAGTCAAAGTCTGTCTGATGTAGACCAACTGGTCACATGACACTCCATTACATAATACAACATCACGTAAATCATGTCGGGATGCCTGCATTATATGTAAAGGCTGTTAAATCAATTTATTAGAACATTTTACACTGCCTTAATGAGTGCTGGTAATTGTGTACTTGTCCCTAACACAAACATAATGTTACCAGAAAATACGAACAGAAGATAACTTTAGCAGGTTGGGGATGGAAGGGGTTACTGATTTGGGCCGTAAAAGAGGAGGGGCGAAGGCAATCAAGAGGCAGTAGAGATGTCTAAAAGATGAAGTGAGCTGCATGCTTAGGAACTGTAAGCTTTATCAATATCATGAAGTTGCAGCAGACACTGGTATAGTCAACCCATGGTGCACACTTTCTCTGTAATGTGTCAAAATTGGTCATGTTTTTGGACACATCTTACAGATAGGAATCTGCAGTCTCAACTTTGTTGTGCTTGCACTACTCAGTCTCTTGACTAGAAAGAATTAATTTCCTCATTAGAAAACTCAATAAAATAAACATTTGATATTTATGAAAATGCAATTGTTTTATTTAAAAAGCTGTTAAATTGTAGTGGTTAAATTAATTATTAGTGAAACAGACTTGGAGTAGGTTGCTTTTGTTCTACAAAACTTGATTCAATATGCTTTACCGGCAGCATACAAAGAGTACAGATAAGTGGAGAATGCTCCACGTGGGATGAGGTTATCAGTGGAGTCCCTCAGGGGTCTGTCTTTGTAATGCTACTTTTTCTGATTATTATTGACATTTATTCTGGAACTAGCAGACCTCTTGTGCCTCGCTGCAGTCGCTGTAGTTGGAATAATTATGTATCTACATGAGACTTATAGAGCTTCTTTATATACAACAATTTTGATTTGTCCTCCTGGAGCCAAAATATATAAATTTTCTCTATGACTAATTCATGAACATGCTACATAAAAATTAGAAACGGGAAAATTGGTAACACCGCCAGGAACAACAGTAAATGGGATAAAGTATAAGTCTACCAAACACTAAATAAGATAAATTAAAAATGGGCAACAGCGCCGGGAACAACAGTAAATGAGATAAAGTAAAAGTCTACTAAACACTAAAGTACAAAAACGAAGTAGAAAGTAACAGTAAACCGCAACATCGCCGGGAACACCGGCACACCGCGTCTACTAAACAATAAGAAACACTAACTAGAAACACTAAAGGAAAAAATACTATTCAGTAAGTACTGCGCCTAGTAAACAGTAAAGGAGAGAGGACTAAACACTAAGGAAAAAGAACGGTAAGACAGCGTCAGCTGCGGAGCTCAGCTCGGAGCAAAATGAAGTGAATTAAATAACGTGAATGGGAGGGGAGATGATCATGTGACTTCCCCACCCGCCTTAACTCTCAATCCCTCCACAAACACAGTCTCTCGGATCCCAACTCTCCTTTATAGAAATCAGTAAAGGAGAGAGAACTAAACACTAAGAAAAAGAATGGCAAGACTGCGTCAGCTACGGAGCTCAGCGGAGCAAAATGAAGTGAATGAAATGACATGAATGGCAGGGGAGATGATCACGTGACTCCCCCACCCGCCTTAACTCTCCATCCCTCCACAAACACAGTCTCTCGGATCCCAACTCCCCTTTATATGTATAGATAATTAGTAAACTTGCAGATTATAGAAACACTGTAGGATCAGCAACAATGAGGAGGCAGCAAAAATAAATCAGAAAGACTTGAACAAACTTCAGACCTGAGTAAACACACATAAAATGCAGTTTAATGTAGAAAAGTGCAAAGTGCTACACATCAGTTATAAATCTATACTAATAAAAGGCAAAGCCCTCACTCACTCACTCACTCACTCACTCACTGACTCATCACTAATTCTCCAACTTCCCGTGTGGGTGGAAGGCTGAAATTTGGCAGGCTCATTCCTTACAGCTTCCTTACAAAAGTTGAGCAGGTTTTATATCGAAATTCTACGCGTAATGGTCATAACTGGAAGCAGTTTTCTCCATTTACTGTAATGGAAATGAGCTTCAACGCCGTGGGGGCGGAGTTTCGTGTGATATCTTCACGCCTCCCACGTAATCACGCAGTACATAGAAAACCAGGAAGACCTCAAAAAAGCGCTTAAGAAAACATGCATTATATAAATGAGAAGGCAGCGAAACAATAAGAAGCGAGCGAGTGACATATACAACCATATTCATGAGTTCTGCTACTTCGGAAACAAAGCACGATGTAAACCTACACTTTAAATTAAGTTCATAGACAGGCTGCCGCTGGCGTTTGTAATTTAGTGCCCACCCATATAAGGCCGTCCGTCAGCGGCAATCCAATAGCAAACTGCCACGGGTAAATATTCACGGGTGAAGGACTGTGCTTATGGAGAGGAAGATGAGATGGTCAGGGTGGTGTTTGACACAAACTCAGCGAAACTGCGAGAGAAAGTTTTAAGTGCCAGGACTAAGGTAACATTAAATACAGCTATGGACATAGCACGAGATGGCACCAGCACAGCTGGGAACTTCGATGCATGTACACCGAGTGGCTCCGTGAACTGGACGCAGTGCACAGATAAAAGCAACAGTTCCAAAGAGCTGAACAAAACCGAATTACACAATTGAAAAGGCAGCAAAAATATGAAGCGTCTGATAAGCATATTCATAAATCAGCTACTGCGGAAACAAAGCACACGGTGGAAAAGTCAATGTCCCGCTAAAGGAAGACAGTGTAAAAAACCCGTGCATGCAGTGTGTCAGGTCTCAGATAAAGAAGAAGACGAGCTGTTTATTGATGCAGTAAGAAACGAATCGATGAATGAAACCTGTCATCTTTACAGCGATTGACAAACACGGAATGTAACTTGAACACAACACATCCTACAAATACGAACCTGATTGAAAGAAATAATGATAATCAAATCCTTGATGACAGCAACACTCAGTAACACTCACAAAACAAATACTGTATATTGACAGTCATGTTACGTTATTTTTAAAATGTTCCCTTTTCTTTTCTACCTTTTTAACACACTACTTCTCGCTGATACGCGGGTATATATATATGTATATATATATACCGATCTACATACTCGAATAATGGATACTTTATTCGCCATCAATGATTGTTTTGGTAAAGCCATACTCAGTGTATTCATTAGATGAACGGTAAAAAAGTAAGAGCAAGGGGAAGATGACTCATTGAGGCATGCAGGCTGTAGTGCGCGTCAACTCTATCTGAATTGCGCAATCACATTTGAAAAAATATATCTTTTCAAGTTCTATTTAGTCCATATGTGTCAAACTCAAGGGCCACGGGCCACATCCGCCCGTGTGTAATTATATCCGCCCGAGATCATTTTATATACTGTATTATTGTTATTAATGGCCCGGGTATATGAAGCGCTGGTAACACAATAAACTACAGATCCCATAATGCAGCGCTTCAGCTGCCTTGCCGAACACTAACCGCGTTAATCAAGTCTACCTTATGATGCTGCAAGTTATTGCGAAGCTAGAGTTATTGCGCACTGAGTTTGCACAGCGCTTTGGTGACTTTGAAGAACAAAAAAAGTCCGTCTACATGCGGCTCGAACCTTGTGCATGTTTGGTAGCACATATCTGTGTGAGAAGCTCTTCTCAGTGATAAAGACTAACAAAACAGCACACAGGAGTCGCCTCACTGATGAGCACCTGCAATCCATCCTGAGAATATCCACAACACAGAACCTCACACCAAACAGAAACGAACTTGTGGCCAAAAAAAGATGCCAGGCGTCCAGCTCTAAAATGACATATAGACAACTGAATGATTTGATTTGTTATTGCACGTAAGAGCGGGAGTCAATCGTTTTAACAAACAGCGTATTGCATTGATACGAAATAGCTGTGTGTGTATATATGTATGTATATGTATATATATGTTTATATATGTGTGTGTGTATGTATGTATATATATATATATATATGTATTTGTGTGTATATATGTGTGCGTATATATGATATATAGATATATATATGTATGTATATATGTGTATATGTATAGATATGTATATATATGTTTATGTGTGTGTAAATATATATATATATATATATATATATATATATATATATATATATATATGACAACAACACTCATCACTCACAACAGTGACAAAACAATTACATTGACAATCAGGTTAGGTTATTTTCAAAATGTTTCCTTTTCTTTTCATTGCTTCTTTAATACACTACTTCTCCGCTGCGAAGCGCGGGTATTTTGCTAGTCTATAATAATAAAAGGCAAAGCCCTCACTGACTCACTCACTCACTCACTGACTCACTCACTCACTCATCACTAATTCTCCAACTTCCCGTGTAGGTAGAAGGCTGAAATTTGGCAGGCTCATTCCTCACAGCTTACTTACAAAAGTTAAGCAGGTTTCATTTCAAATTCTACGCAGAACGGTCATAATGGTCGACAATGTCCGCCATGTTGAACTTTCTTATTTATGGCCCCATCTTCACGAAATTTGGTAGGCGGCTTCCCGCGCTAACCGAAACCAATGTAATGACTTATTTCGGTGGTATGACGCCACTGTCAGCCGCCATATTGAACTTTCCAACGTCACTAATTGTCCAACTTCTCGTGTAGGTAGAAGGGTGAAATTTGGTACTTATTTCGGTGGTATGATGCCACTATCGGCCGCCATATTGAACTTTTCAACGGTCTTTGTTACTTATGGGCCCATCTTCAAGAAATCTGGTACGCGGGTTCCCAACGCTAACTGAATTCTACTTACGTACATATATACATCCATAGCTTGCAGCTCGGTCACTGTGTGAGGCGGCGTTGGCTCCCCCATCTCAACGCTTCCCACGTTGTTGGCTGCCTGCGTATATAATGCCGTCCGTCGCTCCAGTCTCTACATTCCCTTCCTTGCTTCGGCATGGGATTCACGTCTCCCTACTGATAACTACAGCCTTTTTATTTAATCCACGGCTTCTCCGCTGTTTTATTGTTCATTTATTACGATTATAGTTATTGTTTAGGTATTTTAGACTTACTTTACATTGTTCAGGTACCCATTTCCTTTATCATTTCAACCGTACCCCCATTAACATGTCTATCGAGGTGATCACCATTGATCAAAAGTACTGTCACTTACTGAGTGGTTTCCATGCCCAGAGATGGCGCCTGCCTTTTCCATTCTCTTTGTTACATATTGCACGGCCATATCAGGCTCACTCTTGCTATCCGGAGGAACATTGTGTCTTATGTATTGAATGACTGGGACAGGTTCAAGGTGTGGACTGATGACGGTACAGGAGATAATTATACTACACAGGAGCACTATAAGAGTGAAATGCTTAAGCCCTTCACCTATGCAACTGCATGTGAGTTGATGGCTGCCGCTGAATTGTTCGTTTTTCACTTTCAAGTGTACCGAAATGGCCAAATATTTTACACCTTTCAACAACCGCCAATGCCTCTTAAACATCTTAGATTGACAGGTGACGATTTGAGTAGTGGACACTTGTTTATGAATGTTTAAACTCTCAAAAGCTGGATGTGAAGTTATCGATGAAACTGGTTGTATACTTACAATGCTTGACAGATGCCGAATGTCACTTCAACACAAGTCCTACAAATACTGTCGTAATTGAAACAAACCATGAAACTCAAACCGATTATGACAGCAGCAATCCAAGCTGTGAGATTTGAAACAAGATTACTGTTCACATGGCCAACTGTACGTTGCATGCTCAAGAGTAAGCTCAGTGCACAGCTTAGTCATATTACAACTGGAGGGCCAAACTCACAATGTGGTATACAAAGAGATCCTTAACAAATAATTATTGGTATATTTTCCCTCAGTTTAAAAAGGTTTAATTTTCTTCTTAATAAAAATTTTAAGGCAGTACTTCGCCGCTGCGATGCGCGGGTATTTTGCTAGTAAGAAATAAGAGACACTGTCCTACATGAAGGACAACTCTGAAAAAAATTTAGGGTTTTATGTTGACACTTTCATCATCTAAGCAGAAGTGATTAAAAATCAAATAAAATGTTAGATGTAATGTAAAAGGAGCTGAATATAAACCAAGGAATGTTATTAAGACTTTATAATGCACTAGTGACACCACATGTGGAGTATTGTGTGCAATTTTGGTCGCCACGCTTCAAGAAAGACATAACAGTACTTGAAGCTATGTAGCAAAGGTCGGCAACCAAGTGCATCTCACGATGACAGACCCGGAGAATTAAACCTGTTTAGACTCGAGGAGAGCAGATTGCATGGGGACCTAGTCCAGATTTTCAAATATGAGCAGCAGATTCAACAGAAGTCTTTCAAAAACCTAACAGTGAATCATGCACTCAAGGACATCACTGGAAATTATGGGGCAGTGCATTTCAGACTGAAACCAGAAAGTACTTCTCTATGCAAAGAGTTGTGAGAAATTAGAACAAACTACTGAATGAGCTTGACGGATTGAATGGGCTCCCCTTGATTGTCAAATTTCTTATGTTCTTGTGTAATTATAATATATACTTTCTCTTTGTTCAGTGCTGTTCCTCATTGATGTTTTAATCAAATACTGAAATCATTACCTGGTAAACATTTCCTGAAGGTTCTATTTTATGTGTATACTTAACATTTGGTATCCTTTTCAAGGAAATATGATGATTTTTTATTGTGTGGGGCACTTAGCTTGTTGATAACTAGCACCCTCAGTTAAAAAGAACAAAAAAAAAAAACAAAAAAAAAACCCCGAGAATGCTGACCAAAAACTATATTACTACATTTACTTCCTTAATACTGTTTCATTTTATCAACCACATTTACTATAGAACAGTTTAATACAGTAAAGGTACTGAACCAAACTTAGATGTGGGTTTTTACCTTTCGCTGTGTCCCCCACTATAAATGCTGCACAGTGTTTATATTCTGTAGTAACTTGTTCACAAACATCCATCCATCCATTATCCAACCCACTATATCCTAACTACAGGGTCATGGGTTATAAGTAATTTGCTTTGTTATATCTGTTTGTGCAGTACCCTCTATAATGGGTATTTCTTATTTCAAATGGAAGGTGTCGTTTGCCAAAAGACTATAGGGTGGGCCATTTATATGGATACACGTTAATAAAATGGGAATGGTTGGTGATATTAACTTCCTGTTTGTGGCACATTAGTATATGTGAGGGGGAAAACTTTTCAAGATGGGTGGTGGCCATTTTGAAGTCGGTCATTTTGGATCCAACTTTTGTTTTTTCAATAGGAAGAGGGTCATGTGACACATCAAACTTATTGGGAATTTCACAAGAAAAACAATGGTGTGCTTGGTTTTAACGTAACTTTATTCTTTAATGAGTTATTTACAAGTTTCTCTTTGTTTACAGCCATTGACATGTCACAGAGGTTAACACGTGAGGAGCGGATAGAAATTGTGTTAACGTCTGGTGAACGCAGTAACCGGGTCATTGCAGCAGATTTCAATGCAAGACACCCTACGAGACCACCCATCTCCCATGCTACAGTTAGCAAACTGCTTGCTAAGTTTCGTGAAACTGGTTCAGTGTTGGATTTGCCAAAATGTGGACGCATGAAAACTGTCACTAATGAAGAAACATCAGTGGCTGTCCTAGCTTCATTCAGCAAGAGCCCACAGCGTAGCACTCGCCGCATGTGTGGTGTTATGGGTCCACAGCTCGTTGAGCAAAGGCCATTCATTTTAAATAATCACCACACCCGAGGCGGCTTCGTGAGGGGGGGCGATGTTGTAGCGAGCCGCGGGGCAGTCGTCGATGTGGGCGTTTCTCACCGTGTGCACAGGTGAGGAACTGCCCACATTCGTGATTGCTCCCGTGGCTAATGCTACAGCTGTGATGGCCCCTCATGTTATAAAAAAGAAGTGCAAGTCGGTTGAAGGGAGGGAAAAGAAACGATCGGAGAGAAAAAAGGAAAGGAAAGAGCACAGAGGTTACAGGGAGCGAGGAAGCATGCGGAGCAAGAGAGACGGACAGGCGGTGCGTGCGTGTGGTGAGCGCACGATCGAGGGCAGCTGTAGGGAAGCTGGGTGTTAGGCCAACACCCAGACGTTTGAGTTGATGTTGCTCCCGCTGAGTGACCAGGTAGCGGGAGTGCCTAGAGGAAAGCGACGAGCCGCAGAAGGCCGGGAAAGGCAGCGGAAGTCGGGAGGCTTGGTGGTGGAGTCCCCAATGTGTGTGTCCTGGTCATTGGTGGACATCAAGTCTCGGGGACTGGGATGAGTGCCATACCGGAGCCAGGGATCGGGAGGTCTCCAGTCTCGCGAAAGTGTAGAGGAGGGCAGTTGCAGAGAGCGTCTTGCCTGCTGCTTGGCCCAAACGGGATAAGCAGGTGAGACACTAATAAACGATGCACCGGATTTGTTGTTGTTTTTAAGACTGCTTCCATGAGATTTTAACCTCTGGTTTTAAAGGATTGTTTTTTCTTATTATTGTTTTAACCTCCACATTCTTTTTATGGATTATTTATTTAATGAAGAACTTTGAAACTACACTTTATGAACACTGTTTTTTTGTTGACTGTTTTTAATAAAAGCACTGTTTTCACTTTTAACCATCCCCTTGTTCAGATGCTCAATTATTGCCTCCACTGACTAGCTCTCTCGGTTTCGACGGTGTTGGGTTCAAGGGTTCCCAAACATCAAAGGGAGTGTGGAGCCAGAACCCACATTGTCACAGCATGTCACTGGAGAGTGGCATTAGTCGAACATCTCTTCGGCGGATATTAGCTACTCACAAATGGCACCCTTACAAACTCCAGCTACTGCAGCATCTCAACGAGGATGACCCAGATCGGCGCACAGAATTTGCAGAATGGGCAAAACTAAAATTGGAACAGGACCCTCGGTTTACGCAGAAGATTTTGTTCAGTGATGAGGCAAACTTTTATGTGAATGGTGAAGTTAACAAACAAAACCACCGCTATTGGTCTGACACTAACCCACGTTGGATAGATCCCTCCAAGACGGTTGGAACAAAAAAATTGATGGTATGGTGTGGTATATGGGGTACAAAGATAGTGGGGCCATTCTTCATCAATGGAAACCTCAAGGCCACTGGATATGCGAAATTGCTACATGATGATGCGTTTCCCTCTTTATGCACTGAAGCTGGCACGTTCCCCGAGTTTTTCCAGCAAGATGGTGCACCAGCACATTATGGGTGTCAGGTCCGAGCATTCCTAGATGAACAGTTTCCTGGAAAGTGGATTATCGTCGTGGGCCAGTTGAATGGCCCCTGGTGTCTCCGATCTGACCCCCTTAGACTTTTATCTTTGGGGTCATCTGAAGGCAATTTTCTATGCTGTTAAGATACGAGATGTGCAGAACTTGAAACTACGGATACTGGAAGCCTGTGCTAGCATTTCTCCTGCGGTGTTGCTATCAGTGTGTGAAGAGTGGGAGAAGAGGGTTGCATTGACAATCCAACACAATGGGCAGCACATTGAACACATTTTATAAGTGGTCAGAAACTTGTAAATAACTCATGAAAGAATAAGGTTACGTTAAAACCAAGCACACCATTGTTTTTCTTGTGAAATTCCCAATATGTTTGATGTGTCACATGACCCTCTTCCTATTGAAAAAACAAAAGTTGGATCCAAAATGGCCAACTTCAAAATGGCCACCATGGTAACCACCCATCTTGAAAAGTTTTCCCCCTCACATATACTAATGTGCCACAAACAGGAAGTTAATATCACCAACCATTCCCATTTTATTAAGGTGTATCCATATAAATGGCCCCCCTGTAGTTTAATGTGCCTGCAGATATGTGAAAGCAGAATATAAGTGATGCAGTTACTTCGTTACTTTGTACAAAAGCAATATTGTAAACCTTTTGCAAACTGATTTAACAGCAACTAACAGTCATTTACTACTTGGAAGGGTCTGAAAGGCTTAGCATTAACAGGACAAAGGGAGGCATGCAAAGGTTCACAAGTACAGTGCACAGCAGAGAGTTGTTTCCATCTACCTGCCTGTCTGTATTTTGTTGTATATACTGTGACAGATGGCCGGAATGCCCCTTCACCACATCTGCCAGGGGGACAAGCGTGGGAAGCCCAGTGTCTCCCCCTGGATGCTAGAAGGCAGTCTCCCTGGATTGCAGCGGTGCTTCGGAATCCCCCAGAGCTTCATGGGGGTTGGAGTTCTGTGAGGTTCCGCAAGCTCTGCCAGGGGTTGCTGCAATAGGAGCGGCTGGCCCCTTTTGGGCACTGGTTTCGCCTTACCCGGAAGTGCAGCTGGATGTCGGCAATCAACCACCTGGAGCACTTCTGGGTGCCTGATAAAAGGGAGCCAGCGGCCAGAGTCGGGTGGGAGGAGGACAAAGCTTGCTGAGGAGGAGTGGTGGTACCAAGAGGAAGAAAGTACAAAGTGTTTGTTGTACTGTGTTTGGGACTGTGTTGTAGCTGAAGGGTTTATGGGGACCCGACATATCATCTCAAAGTCCAAAGTTCAGGTAATGAGAGAAAAGATCCAGCTAAGAAACTAAAACTTATTCTAGTGTTTTGTTTTTAAATGCCATCTTCCAAATGCCGAGAGAATGAGGGAGCTTTACCAAGTCACAGCAGGTCAGATAGCATGGCACAAGAACCTGCTTGACAAGGTCAGCTCTTGCAGTTTTGACACAACAGCTAGACAGCTGAAGTAGCTGCTGCAGCAGCACAAGCACAACTTGGGGCGCACCAAGGGTCTGTCAGTCTACAGCAGCACAAGACCTTGACAGGTTTCACTCCTGCTAGCTATGAAAAGGAAGATGCAGTAGACATATGATCACAAAAAATAGACAACTGAATATTGGAAAAAACATCAACTAGTGTAACAAATCTCAGCTTCTGCTGCAACACGCGCAATTTGGTGTAAATGACATGAATTCCTGAATACATCCTGTGTAAATGGTACAGGCTTGTGGTGGTCATGTCATGGTGCCGGGAATGTTTCCTTGACACACCTTAGGCTTGGCCTATTCAAATTGTGGCCCGCAGGCCACATGCGGCCCAGAAGCAATTTCCAAGTGGCCTAACCCATGGTCGTGCCAGGGCTCCAGACTGCAACTAAAATTATTGGAAATGTGACCAAAAATAGGTTTGCCAATTATCATTCCTACACGCCAGTGCCGAATGAAATCATTGAAACTTTAAACCATTATATTGTAACATATGCAAAAAGCCTTTTTGTATTGTTGAGCACATGTGCCATTAACATATGCGTCAGTATGGGCTACCCCTTGCAGCTGGGGTCAGATGTGAACATAATGTTTATTTGTCTTATTTCCAAAGTGGAAAAAAGTATTGCTACTACAACAGATTCTGTTTAGTTATAGCTTTTTACTGGTTTTTATGCACTTGTTGATGTGCCTGTGTCAGACGTGACCAAATTTAAAATGGAAACAATGACTAAACATGACTTGCTTTTCAATGCATTCATTTGTGTCGGTTTAAAATTTGTCATTACCTGCTGAAATGTGTGGCCCAGCTAAATTTCTTGAATTGTAAACCTGGACCAAATCAATTTGTAATTGAATAGCCCTGCCTTAGGCCTTTTAACAGCACTGCATACCTAGCCTAGTTGCTGACTATGTGCATCTCATTATGGCCACAGTCTTACCCATCTTCAAATGGATCCTGCAGCAGGATAACAAACCATGTTACAAAACATGGCTTCTCTCAAGCTAGCCCCATAGAGATGAAAAGGACTTTTGTTTACTCTATTGTTCCATACCATGACCAGATCCTACAGCACACACTTGGGATGGATGGGGAGGCATGGGAGGTTTGCTCTGTATTAAGGGGTTAGCAAAACGTCTTGAAGTATGTGATGCTATCAAGTCAGAATGATATCAAAATCTGTAAGGACTGTTTCTAGCACCATTCTAAATGGAGTACATGCTATAAAGAATGTTGGCTATTCTGAAGAAAAAAGGAGGGAGTCCTACCTGGAGCTAGACAATAAAGTGAATGTTAAATATGCCTTCTAACTTTATTTTACATAGCAAATTACTTAAGTACATACTACAAATCAAAAAACAATGCTGAAATTAATTGAACATGTTAAATATCATGAAATGCATATATTCAAGCAGCACAGTAAAGCAAAATAAATTAAGTGGACAAGACCAAATATGAGACTAGATCATACAGAACTAAAAATTACAAGTTTCACCAGGAGCGATTCAACTTAAACAATGAGATATAAATATTTAGAACGACATTTCTGTTCATTTCAAAGACTGCCTTGAGTCATAGGAAGGAAATAAAAAAAATATGATCCAGCACTTAGTCTTTGATCAATAAAAATGAGAGTCCCATCTTAGTTAGAAATGAGTCAACTCAATTCTGTAGCACATGCAAAGGCAAGAAGCAATTTAATAAGGACAAGACCTAAATATATACAGTTTGAACAATACTAAAAATCATTTATGTGCAATTCACTGCGCATTTAAAAAGTTCTGGCTTTCTGCTTATCCACCAATTTTACTATCCTACTAATTCCATGTCAGGATCATAGGGAGATGTGCAACACTGTGTGCAAAGCAGGAACTGGCCTTTAAAAATACATTGTAGATGATGCGTTGGATTGACTGGCACCTCAACTGGGATGAAGGATGAATCCTGGCCTTACTGGGAGGCTGTAATGAATGAAGATTATACATGGTGGTATAACTTTGCCAGATTGGTCCTCGGTTACTATCCCAATCAGGGTGAAAGAAACATGGATGGTCAGTGGAGGAGATTATCTGGCAAGAGCAGTTCCTCCCCCAATATGATGGATAACAGTGTTCCTTGGGCATAATCCCAGTATGGACACCTGCAGGACATGCTCTGTACTTTTGTCCAGAAGGACAGCCCAGTTGGGGTCCATGGGTGCCATCAGATGGTGGTGCCAGAGGAAGATCCCCCTGTTTTGTGGCACTTACTCCTGACCCAGAAGTCCTTCCGTCATCTAATACTGTGGCACCAGAAGTACTTTCGGATTCAGCATAAAAAAATTCGCTCCACTAGGAAGTCAACCAAAGTTGGAATGAGGTGGACAAGGCTGCATGGGAGACGTGAAGTGTGTAAGGAGCAAGAATTTAATTATATATTGTGTTCACAGAAGAGAAGCCTGTAAAAGAATACATGTTTTGAGCCCAGGACTGTGTCTTTGCATATATGTTTGAAGTTTGGGGCTCAGTAGTGAAAACTACTCACCACAACGTCAATCCATCTTAGGGTACAATCACCCACTCACACATATAAAATATTAATGTCTTGTTGAGATAGTAATATATAAATTATATTGTGATTTCCATTTTCACTTTATACGGACAGCCACTATTTAAAGGGCTGTTTCCAATCTTGTACCCAGTGCTCTTGTCCCCTATGATCTTGAACTGAATTATCCCAGTCTGGGAATGTTATGTGAATTCTACCTCTTTAACAAATCGACTGGTAAATTATATGCAGCCGATAAGCATGTATGTCTTTCAACTAAGTTACCATCACCACACTCAAACATTCAAGCTTCAGCAGACTACAATGCACATTATAAAATACTAAACACATACTTTACCTTGTAAAATATACCCTTATGCATGTGGGTGATATATAAAACTTTTTTGACATTGGCAAGTCCAAGACTTAAAAGATAAAGTAGCAATGCATCTTCACATACTGCAAATGCAAGCCCCAAGTATTATTATTACTATTATTATTTTTTGGTCAGGTCTATTATCTGTCAAACATTTTCTTCAATTATTGCATAGTTAGATCTATCTGTTTAGTAAGCAATTGGAAAATAAAGTTAGGCAATAAAGTATCAGACTGACTGCTTCGGCCTAAAGAAGGGAAAGAATATCCCACAAATTAAAGTAAACTATGACTGAGTGACACTGAAAACCACATCTGCATATAAAGTGTTCAGGGTATGCATGCTGTCACTTGAAGGACAAAAGTTAATGCTATAATCCTGAAGACTGCATCAAGCATCCTACACATGAATGTGGATATCTGTTTTTTCCAATCATAGTCTAGTTCCACGTTTTATACATCTGGATAAAAAATATAATATGAATATCCAAAAAATTGGTCAGATGAGACAAGGCAAATGTGTCACCATTTGAGGGATTAGAGCTTGTTTTTTTCTTGGCAATAATGTGACTATGGCAAAAAAATAAACCTTACATAAGGTACCATCTCATTGCTGGATTTCTTCACACACATCCTCACTACCTCTTACACAAGGCCAATTGATAGCTGACAATTTACACTGAAGGCATGTCTGCATGTAGGAAGGGAAAACCGTACTCGGAGAAAAGCCACAGAGACATGTGTAGGTGGTGTGAACTCCATTCTAACAATGTCTGAACCACGATTCAAACCCCAGACTGTAGGAATGGTTCCAACTATGAGCGTTAACAAAATTACTGAAAAACGTATAATTTCCTCATACAAGAAAATCTTTTAAACTGGTTGTTTGTGTGTAACAGTTTGTTAGACTTAGCTGTCACAAGTTTTGTGGATGTTAGACCATGAAATGAAACTGAACAGAATTTATTGTTTTTGCAAAATAAAAAACACTCTGTTGGACCATATGCCTATGCATAAACAATCATTTTCTTTTTAATTTAGCTTGGTTCTGTATTCCTTTACCAATTAGTTGAGCACATACAAGTCTTTTTTTTTTTAGCTTATTAAATTGCATTAGAATGGTATAAAAGACTGCTCTTGGGCCAGCATAGGCATAGACAATACCCTGAGTGTCTGTAATATGCATGTAATAAAGAATTTCTATTTACACAGACACTGAAGCTTCATTTAACTTGCTTAATTGTGTTGGACTGCTCCCCTAAGCGAAGAACATTGTTGGAGAAACTGTTCAGCTTCAACAGTCTGATAGTGTTAGCTGGTGTTTTGCAAAAAGCATTCTCTTCACAGCATGCAACACAGTCGCTTGAAAGCTATTTTTATTAATTCATTTTCTGTTTTCAAATAGCATAACATTACAATATCATTCTATGCAATCAAACAAATAATAATACTTCAAAATCAATAGAGAAAACAAAGTAAAAAAATAGAAACTTAAAGAGAGAAAACCACACAAAACAACCCAAGGGTTAATCAACAACCCTTATTGATTTTCAGGTTGAAATCAACCTGAACTTGGTTTACTTACCCCATGTTTGGTGTTTATTCACCTATCTATTCAAACAGTGCAGCTATAAGGTTTCAATTTGAAAATCAACAAGATATTTTAACCTAAAAATAAAATCAGTCAGATGTGTTTCAATTTGGAAGCCACGCTTCCTCTTAAACATATTGAAACTCAGTGAAAGCTGCCTAGATTTTTCTCCCCACCCATAGTAATTCCAGTGAAGGGTAATCATTTACCACATGTTTGGTGTTTATTTACCTTAAAAAATATAAGGAATAATGACTATAAGGAGAACACAAAGTAACAAAAGGATATAACCATTTTATTCTTGGCAGGTTGGTGGTGTGGCTTCCTCACTATCCCACTTCTGAGGGTATTATTAAAAACTACCTAACTTCCAGTCTCTCTCCTTCTCCACCTACATCTGTCTCCTCTGTCTTTCTCCTTAGCAATGAGACTTGACTCACCTCTTCTTCAAACTTCCCGATATATACTGGGTGAAGGCAATCCTCAAACCCCAAGTCATATCCCATGAACCAATGAGCCAAGTAGCATAACCAACTGTTGAATCAGAGATACACCATACAAATTACGGGCTGCTAGCTCACAACGATGTCCAGAAGTATGAAAACGAAAAACTGTTTCAATGCTCAGTGGCCTTTAAAAAGCTTGAACTTGAAAACAACTTCCAGACTTCCTGCCTAGGTAGACAATCCTGCATCTTTAGGCCTGCTGGAGTTGTGCTGTCCTCCCGTATTTTATCTAATGCCTTCTTTCACTCTGGTATCTTTGAATAATCACCGGCATACACTGTACTGTATCCATAATCACAAAGGTCTCCAATGTCAACTCACCTTTGTCTTTAGTAGTCCTAGAAGTGCCCTGTCAGCTATTTAACCCCACATTCTGCAAACTTGAACCCAGGGACAAAATTCTTCTTAAATATGATAATCAAAAGTGCTTTGCATTTGCTGCACGAATAATTATT
Organism: Polypterus senegalus; assembly: GCF_016835505.1. Taxonomy (NCBI): domain Eukaryota; kingdom Metazoa; phylum Chordata; class Cladistia; order Polypteriformes; family Polypteridae; genus Polypterus; species Polypterus senegalus. The sequence continues at coordinate 63,880,902 of NC_053167.1, forward strand.
TTTCTTTCAGTTGGCTAAATTGCCATGTATCTCTGCTCCACTCTTAAACTGCCGAAGGAAAAAGTGTTTTACACAACAATTTCCACACATTAACACTACAAATGTGTGCAGAAAGTTAAAAGCATTGCATTAGTTCACGTAAATGAAGTATTGCCTCATTTGTAACACAGATTTACATATATAGAAAGCACTATAGACTCAGTACTGTAATCATACAGAAATACAATAGAACTAGCTCAAAGTTCACACTTTAATTAGGTCACTGAGTCACATGCTGCAGCATGGAAATTTATACTTACTATATGACTTTACTGTTTAGTCGAAATGTAAGTCAAACTAAAACAATAACAAATTATCAGACACTTTCCTCACGAATATGCTGTCTGCAGGGTTTTGAATTATGTCTGAAGATCAAGTTAAAATATTGTACAGTGTGATGTTTACTGTAATTCTGATAGCAATGATCTGTCCAATCCTGCATATGTTTCACCTGAATCATGCAATGTCTGCAGAGTGGTAGAGTTATTACTAATTTTAAAAGAACTGAATGCTGTTAGCACATCTTTTAAGACGAAAGTGCAAGATTGTAGCTTTTTCCTAATGTTACTCCTTCTGCTTTATTTATAAACATGCACTGTATTTATTTAAGTCCTGCCTTAGGGTCATACAATATAATAATAAGTAGCACAATGTGATTTTTAACAAAGCATGTTTTTATGTGTCTGTTTGAGTAAATCTGAAATCTTGGGAAATCTGTAAATTATACTTAATATGTTAGGATAGCTTTTACTGCATATTTCAAAGGCTTATTACTCTCTCTCTCTATCTATATATCTGTAATATATATCTATATATCTATGATATATATATATATATCCATTAAAAAAAAAATCTAGGGAGATGAGATGTGATTAAAAGACCCGACCCGCGATACAAAAGAGATTGGCCATGGAGCGTCTCACGGGGACCTTAAATATGAGACTCTGTGCCAAGAGATTGACCCAGGACCGTCTCGCGGGGACGTAGAACATGAGATTCTTGCAAGACAGGCACTACTTACAACCAGTATCAAATAAGACCATGGGCAGCAAAACACTCAGTCATGTAAAGGCTTTGAGCACACGCAGATCCAGGACTCTCCGCACATATAAAGTGTATAAGGACAATATGTTATAGATGAATCATTGACGACTAAGCAAAGACAAAAGAGCAGCGTGAAGAAAAGAGACTCAAAAGCGTAGGAGAGAAAAAAATGCAAAAAGAAAAAAGAAAAATCTAGTTGCAAATTCAGAAAATAAGGAAAGTAATAAATCAGCCCGGAACAAGTGGAATTGAAAAAAAAGCATGTCCAATAGGGCTCAGAATTAAAAGACAAATTGTAAAAGACAAAGTAGAACTTCATAATGACGTTCAAAAATGTTGGCGCTATACACATGCAGCGCAGGTTAGAGATTATGAAAGCAGTGGAATTCGAAAGGCTCAAAAAAAAGTTGTCGCGATACAAATGCAGAGAAAGTTAAAGAATATGAAAGCAAAAAAAAGATAGTAAAGATCGAAGTAGCGCAAACAAACGGAAATTACTCGAAAAAAGGGAAAATAATTACCACGGACCAGGGGCCTCATGTGTAAACGGTGCGTACGCACAGAAATGTTGCATAAGAACTTTTCCACATTCAAATCGCGATGTATAAAACCTACACTTGGCGTAAAGCCACGCACTTTTCCATGGTACCTCATACCTCGTCGTACGCAAGTTCTCCGCTCACTTTTGCAGACTGGCGGCACCCAGCGTCAAAGCAGTGCTACTATTCCTGTGTGGTTACAACTTATTTTCCTGACGCGGCTTTATAAATACACTGAAACTAACCGCATATTGTTTATTAGTGTAACGAATCTGATTGTAATTAACTTGTAACAATATAATGGTCCAAGGAACAGCCATAGTATTCCAAATACCATAACTGCTTTAGCGTTGTTACTCTCACTTCTTCTTTCAGCTCCTCCCGTTAGGAGTTGCCACAGCGGATCATCTTTTTCCATATTACTCTCACTGCACCACTCGGAGTATTTATATCACTGTATCTGAGTGTGAATCACAGCAGCAGCTGATCGGAAAGAGAATTATCGGTATACAGCTTCAAGGACACGCTGTCTCAGCCACGGCAAAACGTTTTAAAGCCTTTACTGTACGGACCTCGCGGTTCAGAAACAGTTTCATCCCAAGAACTTTAAACGCACTCAATCAATTGCTCCTTGTAGAACTGTTAGTACTTATAAGTACAATCACCCCACTGTAAACTTGCACTACAGTTATAATATTGCACAACCTGAGCCACTTTATTAAGCACATATTTACATATGATGATGATATCATTTTTAAGATGAAATGCAGCAAAATATGTTTATTAAATTATACAGATAAAACTTTAACTTCATTTAAATAATCTATATTCTTCACTGGGAGTTTCGTGAAGGATAGAATAATTAAACATGTACTACAAAGATATTTCAATGTTCCTTAAACGTTTTGAAGAATCGGCGCTAAGCTTACAGGTGGCTTAACTTCTATTACAGAGCTGATTGTGTGGCGATTGGTTACTTGGGGAAAGAAAAGCAAGGACTGCAGTGGCGGCTACACCAATATATATTGAATATAAAACAGAAAGAGAAAATAACAACGCAGCGACAAATTTCGGCAAAAGTTAAATGCTTGTGTCATGAGCACGAGGTGGCTATGCAGTGTCTGGAACGGACGTGGCCATGCACCGTGCATAAGCTACCTTACTGACATTGGTGGGCAAAGGAGCCACCGATTCTTCTGCTGCCCAGTGCCACCACAAGCCTAGAGCCGTCCCTGAGTACTGCTGCAATAAATTATTTCATTGAAGTGAAACCCATGTTTAATAACGTGCTTTAACTCCTATCATCATAAAAATGATATCACGTATACATCTCAGTATTTTAGTTATTCAGAGAGCTGTAATTTAATGAATGTAATGCATTCTGTGTCTGTGTATTTTAATGACAAAATAAACTACGTGATTAAAGTGGAAATGTCGAGATTGAAGTTGACATTTTGTGCTTTTTCCCCACTGTGTGCCTTTTTTTCTCTGTACCCTAATAAGCTTTCATATGACACTCAGACAGTGGGCTAGAACTCGCCTTTTCACAGCGACTTTGATATGTGACTTCTTTTTTATTTCCGGCACTATGCGATTTTGTGAACGTGAGCTTTCAAGTTTCTCCAACACACTATGTCACTCGATCAACTTCCTTTTGTTGATTATACCACGGTTTATTTGAACAAATAGTATGTTTTTCCTTTGCCTCCACTTGGTATTCGCTGAAATTCTTATATTTTCCCTGTGCTTTTCCCATTGTCTTTTCACAGAAGGCTGAGTTTAAGGGTGATTTATATTGATTTGCATATTCAAAGAGGCATAATTCTGGGAGGAGTTGGGGTGTTACATAAAGCGTGTGCACGAGCGTTACTTTTCACGCTGATTGGGATTTATGTAGCGGAAGAAGCGTGGAAGTTAGATGCGCACAGATTCCTGCATCTGGATTTTTCTGTGCGTAAGCACATTTCGGCTATGGTGCTTACGCCATGTTATAGTGCGAATTCTATGCACGGCGTTATACATGAGGCCCCTGGTGTCACTGAAAAAAAGCAGGACAAAGCAAGGTCAGAAATAAAAGACAAAGAGTACAAAAAAAAGTAAAACGTCATAAACAGGTTAAAAAACAAGGAGGCCAAACACATGCAGAGCATGTTAGAGATAATGAAAATAGTGGAATTCAAAAGACTCAAAAAAACGTAGGAGTGATACACATGCAGGACAAGATACAGAATATGAAAGCAGAAAAAAACAAAAGTGTCAAAAAAAAGAAAGTAAAGATCGCATTAGCACAAACAAAGAGAAATTATTACTCGGAGAATAAACGAAAAGGCGAATTGAGATTGAATATATGGACACAGGCGATATGTCAGAAGTATGTAAATATTGTAAGGCTTTGAAGTTTAAGTCAGATAATTTCAAAAACAGGGTTTATTTCACATGTATTTATTGGTTACTTTGCAAAAAAAAAAAATTAACTGCTGATTATGTAGATCGTTTTGTCTGTGCTGAAATTCCAAACAGAGAAAACTATCCTGAATTATGGTACAAAGTCATTAAACACATGTCTCACGGACCTCATTTAAAAGATCCAGCATGTTGACTCGAAAGATTCCAAATATTGTTTTTAAACAAAGTGTGTATCCGGAAAACCAAACACAGGGGTTGGCGAACGAAGCAGGGGGCAAAGCCCCCTAGTGTGTGTGTATATATATATATATACATACACACACACAGTACATCCGGAAATTATTCACAGCGCATCACTTTTTCCACATTTTGTTATGTTACAGCCTTATTCCAAAATGGATTAAATTAATTTTTTTCCTCAGAATTCTACACACAACACCCCATAATGACAACATGAAAAAAGGTTACTTGAGATTTTTGCAAATTTATTAAAAATAAAAAAACTGAAAAAGCACATGTACATAAGTATTCACAGCCTTTGCCATGAAGCTCGAAATTGAGCTCCGTGCATCCGGTTTCCCCTGATCATCCTTGAGATGTTTCTGCAGCTTAATTGGAGTTCACATGTGGTAAATTCAGTTGATTGGACATGATTTGGAAAGGCACACACCTGTCTATAGAAGGTCCCACAATTGACAGTTCATGTCAGAGAACAAACCAAGCATGAAGTCAAAGGAATTGTCTGTACACCTCCGAGACAGGATTGTCTCGAGGCACAAATCTGGGGATTTGAATGTCTCAATGAGCACAGTGGCCTCTATCATCCGTAAGTGGAAGAAGTTCGAAACCACCAGGACTCTTCCTAGAGCTGGCTGGCCATCTAAACTGAGCGATCGGGAGAGAAGGGCCTTAGTCAGGGAGGTGACCAAGAACCCAATTGTCACTCTGTCAGAGCTCCAGAGGTCCTCTATGGAGAGAGGAGAACCTTCTAGAAGGACAACCATCTCTGCAGCAATCCACCAATCAGCCCTGTATGGTAGAGTGGCCAGACGGAAGCCACTCCTTAGTAAAAGGCACATGGTAGCCCGCCTGGAGTTTGCCAAAAGGCACCTGAAGGACTTTTTAGACCATGAAAAACAAAATTCTCTGGTCTGATGAAACAGAGATTGAACTCTTTGGTGTGAATGCCAGACGTCATGTTTGGAGGAAACCAGGCACCGCTCATCACCAGGCCAATACCATTCCTACAGTGAAGCATGGTGGTGGCAGCATCATGCTGTGGGGATCTTTTTCAGCGGCAGGAACTGGGAGACTAGTCAGGATAAAGGGAAAGATGACTGCAGCAATGTACAGAGACATCCTGGATGAAAACCTGCTCCAAAGCGCTCTTGACCTCAGACTGGGGCGACGGTTCATCTTTCAGCAGGACAACGACCCTAAGCACACAGCCAAGATATCAAAGGAGTGGCTTCAGGACAACTCTGTGAATGTCCTTGAGTGGCCCAGCCAGAGCCCAGACTTGAGTCCGATTGAACATCTCTGGAGAGATATTAAAATGGTTGTGCACTGATGCTTCCCATCCAATCTGATGGAGCTTGAGAGGTGCTCCAAAGAGGAATGGGCGAAACTGGCCAAGGATAGGTGTGCCAAGCTTGTGGCATCATATTCAAAAAGACTTGAGGCTGTAATTGCTGCCAAAGGTGCATCGACAAAGTATTGAGCAAAGGCTGTGAATACTTATGTACAGTACATGTGATTTCTCAGTTTTTTTTATCTTTAATAAATTTGCAAAAACCTCAAGTAACCTTTTTTCATGTTGTCATTATGGGGTGTTGTGTGCAGAATTCTGAGGAAAAAAATGAATTTAATCCATTTTGGAATAAGGCTGTAACATAACAAAATGTGGAAAAAGTGATGCGCTGTGACTTATTATATATATAAAATAAAAAAATCTGTGAAATCGTGCAATGTTTTCATGCAGTGTCATATAGTATAATCTATATATAATTTTTTTGTCTTCATTAGAATCCAACAATGATACTTTCATGTCAATACAACCAATTTAACACATATACATCAAACAAAATACCTTATATACATCTACTCCACTAAGAAAAATAGTAGTTCAGTTGTGTGCTAGCAGTTGGCAAATAAAGCCTAAGTAATGGCAAAAGCATACAAATTGTAAAACTACATAAACATTCAATTGCCAATAAAATCATGACTGGTGATCATGCAGGAGAAGTTGTATTCCTTTCATGTATTAAGTTGGATACTGGGTATATTTCAGAAAGCAGATTACCATTAATCTTGCAAAGACGATAATTTCAATAGTTTTAGCATTTGCTGCAAGTATAAATAAATTTCAGGGCCACAGTTTTGACCGAGGTGGAATATACCCATGGACTGATAGTGAGCCAAGTAAACTATTGAGGGGGGCGCACCCCCTAGTATGTATGTAAGCAAATTTAACTTAGGTTAAGGAATTGGAGAATTCACAAGACATGGGAGTGTGTAATTCTTTATTACACCTTATGCTCTGAAAAACAAAATGGTAAACAGACATTAATTTTCCTGGTGTAAGATGTGGTGACAAATGACTCGAGTTTGACAATCAACACCACTCTGTCCCCAGTAATTTTCTCCAGCTCCTTTGGGGAAAGTGACAATTCTTTTTAGACCTATTGAAAAATAAAAACTATTCAGTGTGCCCTGATTCTACCCCCAGGGTCTTTTCTCAATCAGCCATGCCTGATACCTCCATCATATAACTTATCTGAGTTGCTTTAACTAAATGGAAATTGGTATTTTTCAAGTCAATTTTTTTCTTTACAATCATGGTATATACTGTATTAATTTGCCATGAAAATGGTGTTCTTAAGTTAAGCATTTTTTTTATTAAATTAAAAAAATATATAGCTTGTTATTGTGTTTTAAAATTGAGGTGATGGGGTTAATGATTGTAAAGAAGTAACTTTACTTGAAAAATACCAATGCTATCCTTTAAAAAAGGGGAGCATGAAAATGTTATAATCATTAAAAACATGAAAGCCAGTAAGATAGCACTTTCTAAGTATAAACACTACAAAAAAGTAAGCTCCTCTGACAATAATGGGAAGGGAAATGTCAGCTGATTTAATTTGATTAAGCCTTCACCTTTCATTTCCTAAATACAATGCGGCACAACACACAATTGGCAAATCTAAGCAGATGTAGAAAAGAACACTTCTGGCCATAAGCCCATATTCCAAAGTGTAATCACTTGTGTTGCTGATAGAGAAACGTTTAGTTTTGTAAACAAGGATGTAAGATGAAACCAGTCCTGTGTAGGTCTCTACTAGAATGCTTCCTGTTGAGGAACAGCATATTTGACCATTCAAAGTGGCTAGAAAAATGCTGCTGCTCACAGCCCTTCAACAAATTGTAAACTTACCCTATAAATGGATTTAATTTTAAGAAAGTACAAAAGGCAAATATGTTAGTTCAGCCACTCATCATCCCACAAGACTTGCTGTGTATCACTAGCGCCCAACACATTATGACATATTTACTTAAGATACCAGCAACTGGACTCAGTAATTACTTAATTTTTACAAAGAATGTTGTCATTCTACTTTTATCTTAGCTAGTTAAAAAGAAAAGATACCAATATCATAAATCTGTTTCCACAGCAAATTCAATTTCAAATCGTGGCTACACATTGATCTTGATTTGCACAGACTGAGCATTTACAATCCTGATTGGCTGATACACGTAGAGCTGACTTGCTTGCAATACTAAAATAGCTCATGCTAATGAATCATTTAAAAGATTAGTTTGGTATTTTTGAAGACAAATTTATTTTTCCCAATTTTGTCAAATTCTAATTTACTTCAGAAACCTGTAATTTTAACTGATACTCTTTTTTTAGTTTATAAATAATGTATCTCCCACGTCACCAGACATTGGCTATCTTTTTTGAAACGTGAAACGAAAACCTTAAAACTTAACAAATACTGTATGTCTTCTTTGAACAACCAAAGGCTTTTATTTCACAAAACATGCCTTCCATAATTTTGAGCTATTTAATTATAATGAAACAAAAATGGAAATAATCAATTTTAATCACATGATTCTTGCCATTATGTGCACAAAAAATAGCAAAAGGGTGTGAGGCCTGGAGAAAGACCCATAAACCAAGCCTCACCCCGGGTAGCCTTACCCCACACCCCACAAGTAGGCTTGTGCCGAAAGAGGCTCAAACAGGGATTTGGCTTCAAAGGCTCAAAAACGTATTAAATGCCCCAAAGTATATAAAGAAACGCCTGTTTAGGGCTGGGATACCATAAATGTTTGGCTAGAGAGACAAGTCCAAAAAGGAATCTTTAAATAAATGTATTTTAAATAAGCAAAAATAGAACAAAATGTCAAAAAGGTATTCCTAAAAAGCTGCCTAAAACAAACAAATTTTAAATGAAATTCAGTAATTGACAACCAAATACAGAAGCAAGAAAAATACAGAAACTTGGTACTCTGAATTATGCACTATTCCAATGACAGTGAATCATTGAAGGATCTTCTTTTGGAGTTCTACCCACAAAATAATGATAAACAGAAAAACTTGTGATTCATAGATAGTAAACAATACATAAACAAAATAATAGTAACAAAAAATACACATTTTATAACAAACAGAGGAAAAGGAAAATAAATATAAGCCAGGGACACACTCTGCCCAAAATATGACAAAATGTACACACTTACTTCTTAGTTCACAAAGACTTTCGTTGATGTTGTTTTTGTGTAAACAACAGGCATAGCTCAAATCAGAAGTGCTGGAGTAGAACACAACAAAGTAAAGCAAGTGATATTGCCTTTCACCTAAATGATTTGAAAATACACAAACCCAATATCTTGTGTCTAACAATCCTCATGCTGTATGCGTTAGATTAGATTTATACGCACACAATTTATACTTCTGGAAAACTGAAACAACTATCCAGAAACCACACACTGTGACCTGGAGCTTTGGGGCATTAACAGTAAGCAATGTGGCACTGCAGCTAAAAGAACAATAAATTTACTCTCACAAAAGCTGCCCATTTGTCCTTTGATTGCCTCTTCTTCTTTAGATTCAGAAAATAAAAACATTTCTCTACATCACTATATTGACGATGGTTGAAAAATTGTCAATCAATCATCAGTAACATAAAGAGCAGCCTAACCAAATAAAGTGTGTTCATCCCTGGACATATGTACGTTTTTCAAAGGTGGTAGCATCAAGCCCCACTCTCTTCAGCAAAGACATTCATCCTCAGTAAGCATTATTTTACAATTTCCATCAGCACACTACTAGTCACCAGTTGTCCTAAGGTTTACTGTAGCCTCAGGCAGTATATTTTCCTCTTGTTTTTCCATCTTCTTTGCTCAACTGCGGGCTCTCATCTGTGTATTCTATCTTATGCTGATTAGGTTTAGCAATTAGGGATAAATGTCTCCTCGTCTTTATAGCTGGATATATTGATATAAAATGACAGCTTATTTGCCTAAATTCTTATAAAAATGTACAGTTTCACCAAAAAGTACTACCTGTGTGATTGAATTTCTATTAAAATACAATTGTACCTGCAGCATTCATAAAGAAAGTTATCAATATCCATGCCACTGGAGGAGAAAGGTTGTCATGTAGACAGACAGCATAAGAAATGAAGAGGACATTTTGGTCTTCTTTAAATATGGTATAATTCCAGAAAAAAATATTTTTGCAAAAAACTATATATGGTAGACTTGCACCTTTTCAGTATGTCTAGCATCTCAAGATGTAGTTCAGTCAGTCATCCAATCTGCTACATCCTAACACTGGGTCATGGGGGTCTGCTGGAGCCAATCCCAGCCAGCACAAGACAGGAACAAATCCCGGACAGGGCGCCACCCACCGCAGGGCACACACACACACATCAGGCACACATTAGGGACAATTTAGGATCGCCAATGCACCTACCCTGCATGTCTTTGGACTGTGGGAGGAAACCCAAGCAGACACGGGGAGAACATGCAGACTCCACGCAGGTCTCCTTATTGCAAGGCAGCAGCATTACCACTGTGCCACTGTGCTGTCTAGATGTAGTTCAATACATGGGAAAATTCTTTGCTCCTAAGTGAACATAGTCAGCAAGATTTGTGACTTTTATTTCACTTTTACTCTGGTATCCCACAGCCTACCAAAATTAACAATTTTGGAAGATGCTTTTTCTACTTTATAAATAATGCTTCATTAAAACACAAGATTTAAACACAAGATTTTGAGTTAAATAAATGTAAGATACAATTATTAAAAAAACAATGATTTAAAGAAATAAACTGCTCAAAAAAATTAAAGGAACACTTTGAAAACACATCAGATCTCAATGGGAAAAAGAAATCCTCCTGGATATCTATACTGATATAGACTGGGTAATGTGTTAGGAACGAAAGGATGCCACATCGTTTGATGGAAATGAAAATGATCAACCTACATAGCCCTGAATTCAAAGACGCCCCAAAAATCAGAGTGAAAAAATTATGTGGCAGGCTAGTCCATTTTGCCAAAATGTAATTGCAGCAACTCAAAATTGTACGCAGCACTTTGTATGGCTCCTGTGTTCTTGTATACATGCCTGACAACATCGGTGCATGCTTCCAATGAGATGACAGATGGTGTTGTGGGGGATCTCCTCCCAGATCTGGACCAGGGCATCACTGAGCTCCTGGACAGTCTGAGGTGCAACCTGGTGGCATTGGATGGACCAAAACATAATGTCCTAGAGGTATTCTATTGGATTTAGGTCAGGAAAGTGTGGTGGCCAGTCAATGGTATCAATTCCTTCATCCTCCAGGAACTGCCTGCATACTCTCACCACATGAGGCCAGGAATTGTTGTGCACCAGGAGCCACTGTACCAGCATAGGGTCTGACAATGGGTCCAAGGATTTCATCCTGATACCTAATGGCAGCCAAGGTGCCTTTGTCAAGCCAGTAGCGGCCTGTGTGACCCTCCATGGATATGCCTCCCCAGACAATCATTAACCCACCACCAAACTGCTCATGCTGAATGATGTTACAGGCAGCATAATGTTCTCCATGGCTTCTCCAGACCCTTTCACTTCTGTCACATGCTCAGGGTGAACCTGCTCTCATCTGTAAAAAGCACAGGGCACCAGTGGTGCATCTGCCAATTCTGGTATTCTATGGCGAATGCCAATCGAGCTGCATGCTGCTGGGCAGTGAGCTCAGGGCCCATTAGAGGTCATGGGGCCCTTGGGTCACCCTCATGAAGTCTTTCTGGTTGTTTGGTCACAGACATTCACACCAGTGGCCTGCTGGAGGTCATTTTGTAGGGCTCTGGCAGTGCTCATCCTGTTCCTCCTTGCCCAAAGGAGCAGATACTGGTCCAGCTGATGGGTTATGGACCTTCTATGGCCCTCTCCAGCTCTCCTAGAGTAACTGCTTGTCTCCTAGAATCTCCTCCATGCCCTTGAGACTGTGCAGGGAGACACAGCAAACCTTCTGGCAATGACACGTATTGATGTGCCATCCTGGAGAAGTTGGACTACCTGTGCAACCTCTGTAGGGTCCAGGTATCGCCTCATGCTACCAGTAGTGACACTGACTGTAGCCAAATGCAAAACTAGTGAAGAAACAGTAAGAAAAGATGAGGAGGGAAAAATGTCAGTGGCCTCCACCTGTTAAACCATTCCTGTTTTGGGGGTCATCTCATTGTTGCCCCTCTAGTGCATCTGTTGTTAATTTCATTAACACCACAGCAGCTGAAACTGATTTAACAACCCCCTCTGCTACTTAACTGACCAGATTAATATCCCATAAGTTTCATTGACTTTATGCTATACTCTGATTAAAAAGTGTTCCTTTAATTCTTTTGAGCAGTATATATCAAGCCTATCCTTTAATGCTCTGTAATACATATTTTATATGTTGTGTATTTTAACTTTTTCAGGTTTGCAGTTTTCCTTCTTGTGTTCCTTTAATGAATTGCAACTGCCGATCCCTGCATTACTGAGGTGCTCTGCATATGAATTTTGTTTATTCAAAAAAAAAAGAAGCAGCTATGTGCACTGGCCAAATATGTTCTGCCAACCATTTTTTGAGCTGACACAAGGGGCTAATACAACCATTTTATATAAAGTATTCATGAAAGTAGTGGGAGACTGTAGAATGGGCTAATGTGGTCTCTTTTCCCTCTGTCTTGCATTTGACAGCAGTATACACAACTGAAAAAATTACAATACTTTTATGATAATCTTCTTATTTTTATGTCACAAATTTAGATTTTCTGTTTTTTATTATACTCGGCAATAGTTTTCTTGAAAACAACTTCAGTTGTTTCATCCCACTTTTTGCATCAAAGGAGAGTAAAAAAAAACATAAGACAATCATGTAAGCACTGGTCACAAGGCAATAAGCTGTTTAGGATGAGAAGCCAGTCTTCCAACCACACACACCACACCAATTTAGAGAAGAATGTTGAAAATCAGCATTAATCAAGCTTAGGCCCCGTCCATACTACTACATTTTCATTAAAAAATGTAGATATTAATCTCCATTTTTTAACATTTGTCCACACAAACCAGGCATTTTAAACTGCTAAAAATTGAGACTTTTAAAAATGCTCTCCAGAGCTGTATACTTCTGCAATCACAGCCTCAGCATTGTAATGTGGATAGGTGAAAACACAGACTCTAATGGGGCTTATTTGTTTGTGCTTATTACATAGCCTTTCCTTGACTGGATTCTGTTCTGTTCTCATTCCCTAATTAACCACCCTTCACAAAAGAAAAACACATTCCAACATAGTAGACACAGAAGAGCTGCCTTCCATGGTGCTGCTGTGTTGCTTATCTGTTGCATACATGTGAAAAAGGCGAACAGTTTACAGGTTGATACATCTTTGCATTAAATCCTGTGGCCGGCAGAGTTAACATCCCTCCAAGTATTTTTATGCTGATGCGGCATGCCCAGTGTAGGCAAATGGCTACATCGTACGTGTTTTTGGTCATTTTAGTGTGGACAGAGATACTTCCAGAAACAATGTGACAAGAAAGGATGGCCATCTTTTTCATTTTAAAATGCAAATTCTAAATTAAAATATAGTAGTGTGGACATAGCCTTGGGTCTCTTGAATTGTTATGGACAGATAAGAGGGTCTTTCAGGTACTGCCTTAAACTATGCCATTTAGAAATTTATTTCATGCATTTTAGTTTTCTTTGAGAGGAAATATTGTGAAATTTACCTTTAACCAACATCCATCTGAGTGTGTCACAATTGAAAATTATATCTTTTTAATAAAGTGGGGTTGCATTGTGCCTTAGTGTGTAGTAATGCCACCTCTGCAGGAATGTCTGCTAATGCTGGTTAGGGTGACTGGTGAAACTGAATCAACCCTGTGTGTGCGCCAGTGCATGTGTAAGTAGACCCCTTTGATGACACTGGCGCCCTGTCAAGTGCTGCCAGGATAGTCTTCCCACAACCAAAAATTGGATTAAATCGGAGGTAGGCAAAGTCGTTCCTGGAGGGCTGCAGGTTTTGTTCCGATTTGATTAATTAGAAAACAATCCTTGCCAATAATTTAATTTCATGGCTTGTTAGTGCTTTAACTCTACCATATCAAATCATACTCATATCCTAGATTTTTGTTCCTTTCTAAGGATGTCATCCAAATGATTTGAAGTCTAAAAAGGATGAATACTTTTCAGCCCCTCACTTTTTTTCTTCACTTTTCTTCCACGAATTTAATTAAACCAAACTATGCATGATAAATACACACTGGTGTAAATGAAAACAAGCTAAATGGAGAAATGTTGGTTTCTGTTGTCATTTGAATCTCATTGCTAATAAGGAGCAATTAAAAACCAAGAATACTAAAATAAACAATAAGGGGTTCAAAATCTTAACAAGCGAGACAAGTAAAGTGAAGCAAAAGTGTTACTTGAGCAATAAGTGATTCTTATTAAGTAACTGGGTTGGAACAAAAACCTGCAACCACTGCAGCCCTCTAGGAACGACTTTGCCTACCCCTGAATTAAATGGATTTGAGAATTTTATGTTGTAATGTTTTAGTTCAGTAAGTCTAACAATTGCAACCCACCAAAGAGATCCTTTTAAGAAAGGAAAAAAAAAAACTCTCTAACTTCACTTGATTAAACTCTTCCTTGCTTTCGTAAATATTACCCTTCACCACTTTTGCGAACCTGCTTTTCTCCATGCAGAATATTACTTTATTCTGTGTTGAACACAGGGATCTGAATTAATTTTTTTGGTCAGTGCACAGACAGTATGTGGGGAAAGGGGCCACAACAAACCAAACTGCCTCAAAGCTGGACGTATTGCCACTGAGAAATTGGTAACAAGAACCAGTCCTGCTGGACCTCAAAGTGGTCAGCAGGGCTGCCATATAAATCCAAGATGCTGGGTATAAGTCCTGGTACTGATGAAATCTACTTATTCTCAACATGCCTGTATGGCTTTTCTAGTTTCCAGTGACAGTTCAAAAATATTTTAGATTAAATGGCAACTCTAAACTGGCACATTGTGGGTGATGAGTGTGCCTTACAATGGACTGATGCCTTCTCTTCAGTTAGTACCTGCTCTACACCCCATTCTGTAGGAACTTATTCCAGTTCCCTGAAATCTTGATCAAGCATAATAAGCAGAATCAGAAAAGGGACGTATGCTCTAACATTTTATGCACAGATTGCTTTCTCCTCTAGATGTTTTAATTGCATAAAATGAAAATCACTTGATCACATTTTCAGCTAATTAAAATAAAAGGTGAAGGATTAAATATCTTTAAATATCTGGGAATGCAGCTGGATGACAAATTGGACTGGACTGCCAATACTGATGCTCTATGTAAGAAAGCTCAGAGCAGACTTTACTTTCTGAGAAGGTTGGCATCCTTCAACATCTGCAGTAAGATGCTGCAGATGTTCTACCAGACGGTTGTGGCGAGTGCCCTCTTCTACGCGGTGGTGTGCTGGGGTGGCAGCATAAAGATGAAAGAGGCGCCTCGCCTGGACAAACTTGTTAAGAAGGCAGGCTCCATTGTAGGATTAAAGTTGGACAGTTTAACATCTGTGGCAAAGCGACGGGCACTAAGCAAACTCCTGTCAATCATGAAGAATCCATTACATCCACTTAACAGTGTCATCTCCAGACAGAGGAGTAGCTTCAGTGACACACTTTTGTTACTGTCCTGTTCCACTGACAGACTGATGAGATCGTTCCTCCCCCACACTATGCGACTCTTCAATTCCACCCGGGGGAGTAAATGCGAACATTCATTTTATTTTAATTCTTTGCATTTTTATTACTATTTAATTTAATATTGTTTCTTTGTATCAGTATACTGCTGCTGGATTATGTGAATTTTCCCTTGGGATTAATAAAGTATCTATCTATCTAAATGAACATGGATAGATAATCAAGTTCCTGCTTTCAGGGGTATTCTTCAAAAGGACAACACTGTCTTATGGGGGAGCTTCAGATGATACTGCACGACGCAAGCTTTAAAGGCGATTAGTTGCCACTTTGACAAAACTGTGTTTTCAGTATCTGAAGAATCTGTTAAAACGTGCAGGCATGCAGAACCAGTTATCCCTTGTAGTTCACGGTGGTGGCCTCTGTGTCGCATTTCTGGACGGCAGCCAACGGCGCTACGTCACACGAACGACTCTCGGTGTTCGTGAAACTGGACAGCGAAAGAACTGAAGCTTCTCGGTTAAAAATTCAAACAGACGTTTTCGTTGCTCTAGCTCACACTGCATTAAACACTTAGCTTTCGACCTTACAAAATGAGAAACTTCCTGCAATGACTCGTAAGGCTTGTTAAACGGATGCCCGACTGAAGCGAGCAGCCAAGCGAAACGCGAAACTGCCCACGCGTAGCCCCTGCTGCACCTGCTCTCCACCCCCGTAGGAGGTGCGCGCCACCGTGGTGACAAAACCCTGCCGCAGCCCGCGAGCTGTCGATTAGAAAGAGCGCGCCGCTCTGGCGACTTCCTCGTGCGCTCGCGCTGCACTGCTCCTCTTCCCGGCTGTCTGTACACGGCGGCCCACGGCAGGATAACCGAGCAGCTTAGCCGAACGAGACCAAGCGCGTGTCCCGAGACACTATCAAAAGTCAAGATACTTACTTCTTTTTTAATATCAGCCATTTCATCTTCGGTTAGCTGGGGGAGATCCATTGTGGCTGCTTCGTGTTTACGAGTCTTCCGGATTCAAACAGGACGCCAGCACCGTCCCTATTTATAAAACTCGGCTCGCCCAGAGCACACCGAAGTCGCCTTTTCCTACAGGCCGCTGTCCTCGTAGGGCAGATCTCAAGTGTTAGACGTCGCGTGGCCCGAGGGTCGCCAGCTCCTTAACATGCCCGCCTGACGGCCAGCCGTAGCCCGAGAAGCGCCACAAGTTAGCACGCTCGGCGTTGTGCCCGACGAGAAAATCACAAAAGGCTTCCTGTTTCCAAAGAATGACGTGAAAAGAGAAGTGACAGAGCCGCGCAAACGGTTTCCCCTTTCTGTGCTCACCTGGCACGTCATTCTGCTTTTTTTCTAATGGTGTTTCCTTTTATTTAACGTTAGCACACGTTGTGTTACTGCTAATTGACATTTGAAACACAAAACACGTTAAATGACGACTCCAGCAACCATAAAAAACATTATTAGGAAAAGTTTAAACTTTTCCTCGTGACCCTGCTCATGTTAGAAGGTGGGTGGATGGATTTAGTGACTCGTGTGCCTTCGCCATTTCAGTTTTGAGTCCACAGCGAAGTAACAAATGCGGGAGAAAGACACTGGGAGAGCATACAAACCCAGCAAAGACCGTGTCCTTTAATAACGTGCCACTTAAAGTCCTTGTGTGATTATACTGTAAATATTTGAAATCGGTACAAAAATATTCAAAGATTTAGCTCTATTGATTTATGTGATAAAAATGAATTTACATTTTGTTACCTAGTGTTATTGGTAGTGTTTCATATGGAATACATATATTTTATTATGACATGTCATAAGAATTTGATTTGCATAATGAGGTTTGAAATAATAAACATTGATAACTTATAACAATTTATCTTATGATTTTACTTGAGCAGAAATAGAATTTAGTTAACCAGGACACAACTGAAGAAAATGATTGTGTTAAAACAGAAACGCAGTTTGATAACCTTTCTGTCTCTCTCTTTTTTTGTTTTTTGTTACTTCTGCTATAGAATAGATGGTTACGGTAACTTGGTATTATTTTGATGCTTTCATAGATTATATTTCTTTTTTCACCCTTCTTTTTCAGGTTTTTACATATTATGGTAAATTAAGCCCTTTTAATCTAAAGGCAATGTAGGACAGATTTTGCATTATGTGTTAATCCAAAATGACCAGGCAGTTTCCAAGGTGAGCATTCATGAGGTTAGAAAACAATTTTCTGTCATTCTGAATGCAAAATGGAATGCTTTACGCCCCTAGGGAGAAGCAGAGGAGGACAAGTTCATAAGACAGGTAAATGTTGTGACACAGACATGCAGTTTGTCAGGTAGCAACTAGGATAATAGGCCAATAGTACACCATTTTGTTTCTTACTATTATCAATTATAATGCTCCTTTTATATTATTTATAATTACTTTTATGTCAGATTCATGGATTTAAAAACATACATGTTTTATCCTAAATGTCAAATACATTTTTCAGTAAATGGTATCTATTCAGGTACTGTACTTTGAAAGGGTGAATGGAGAGAGATGGTTACACTGTTGATGGAACCCTTCCCTAAGGTAGGCTTTTTTATTCCTGTAGATGTTTGTTTAAATTTATTGTCTTTACCAGTATCTCATACAACACAATCAGTTAAAATCTGTTTTATGACACCCACCACAGCTCGTGTTACATAGTTTGGGCTTTTTCACTATTACAAGCAGCTTTGTGGTCATGTATTACTTTACTGATACTTAGGAGAGGATAATGGTGACTGCATGTGCTGACCCTTTTTTTAGATTAGCCTATTAAAATCTAGCATCAAAGTCCATATTGACTGGCTTTCTACTGCCTTTAGGTTTCAAAGGGAAGGTTCATTACTCTTTTCCTGCAAAAATATATTCTGCTAAACAATTCCTAACAGAAGCACTCCTCATGCTTCTAAAGTTAGTGAAGTTGTACAGTTTACTGAAAGTAAAAGATCTGCTGTGAATGCTACCCAGTGTTGATATTTTGGCACTGGAAATCATTGTGGTATGTATAGAATTCAACTGTCGAGGCCTTATACTACTGGTGTTATTTGTATATTAGTTGTCTTCACTGCAGTCCCCGCATGTAATTTTCTTTTGTTTATAATCGATTAAATATTTGACTTATTTTAAATTATGATTTAGACCACTATAACCTTAATTAACATGATAGACACTATATTCACTTTATGGAAGTATAGAAACAAGATATACTGTGTGTATATATACAGTATATACTGTATGTGTATATATATATATATATATATATATATATATATATATATATATATACACTAGCAAAATACCCGCGCTTCGCAGTGGCGTAGTAGTGTGTAAAAGAAGTTATAAAAAAGAAACCATTTTAAGAATAATGTGACATGATTGTCAATGTAATTGTTTTGTGACTGTTATGAGTGTTGTTGTCATCAAGGATTTGATTATCATTATTTGTTTCAATCAGGTTCGTATTTGGAGGATGTGTTGTGTTCAAGTAACATTCCGTGTTTGTCTAGTCTATCTCTGACCATCTCATCTTCGTTGTCAACCGTTGTAAAGATAACAGGTTTCATTCATCGAAATGATCACTACCCAAATCGGTTCTCGTGAATCTAAGATGTTCAACAGGCATTCCTGGTATTAAGTTATGAATTTGCCTGCGAATATTTAGCGGCAGCGTGTCTATGAACGTAAAAAAGATTTTCTCGCACTTTTGCTGAGTTTGTGCCAAACACTATTCTATCCCTGACCATCTCATCTTCGTTTGCATAAGCACAGTCCTTCACCAGCAATTTTAACTCTGTTACAAAGTGATCAAAAGTCTCGTTTATACCCTGCGTCCTCTCATTAAACTTGTATCTCACGAATATCTTATTCATCTTATGCATGGCAAATGCCAGCGGCAGCGTGTCCATGAACTTAATTTAAAGTTAAGCTTTACACCTTGCTTTCCTATTCGTTTGCATAAGCACAGTCCTTCACCAGCAATTATTTAATGTTAGCTCAGCCCAGGCACTTAAAAGTTTCTCTCGCACTTTTGCTGAGTTTGTGCCAAACGCTATTCTATCCCTGACCATCTCATCTTCGTTTGCACAGTCCTTCTCCAGCAATTTTAACTCCGTTACAAAGTGATCAAAAGTCTCGTTTATACCCTGCGTCTTGTCATTAAACTTGTATCTCGTAAATATCGTATTCATCTTAGGCATGACAAACGGCAGCAGCAGCATGTCTATGAACTTAATTTAAACTTAAGGTTTACACCGTGCTTTGTTTCCACAGTAGCTGCACTTATGAATATGCTTGTATGTGTCACTCGCTTCATATTCTTTTGCTGCCTTCTCAATTGTGTAATGCATTTTTTGTTCAGCACTCTTTGGAGCTCTGGCTTGTTCTCTGCGTACTGCGTTCACAGTCGGTTCACGTGAGCCGCTCTGAGTACATGCATTGAAGGTTCTCAGCTGTGCTTGTGCTATCTCATCCGATCTTGCGATGTCCACGGCTTTATTTAATGTTAGCTAAGACCTGGCACTTAAAAGTTTCTCTCGCACTTTCGCTGAGTTTGTGCCAAACACTAGTCTATCCCTGACCATCTCATCTTCATTTGCATAAGCACAGTCCTTCACCCACGAATATTTAGCGGCAGCGTGTCTATTGCATTGCTGCTGACAGACGGCCTTATATGGGCAGGCACTCAATTACGTGGGAGGCGTGACAATGAGGGACGCAACTCCGCCTCACACGGCAACCGAGCTGCAGGCTATGGCCGTATATATGTACGTAAGTAGGTTCCAGTTATGACCATTACGTGTAGAATTTCGAAATTAAACCTGCCTAACTTTTGTAAGTAAGCTGTAAGGAATGAGCCTGCCAAATTCCAGCCTTCTACCTACACAGGAAGTTGGAGAATTAGTGATGAGTCAGTGAGTCAGTCAGTGAGGGCTTTGCCTTTTATTAGTATAGATATGTATATGTGGTATATACTGTAGATGCTATATATATAATTCACTAAGGCAAGACAACCATGGAAAGCGGATTCACTGAGCCGCCGACAAGTGAGACACCTATGGCGCACACAGGAAGGAGCCACACCCACTAACTCCAAGATCATTAGATATGACGACAAATCGCAGGGCCACGCCCACAAACTCGGACGCGGCGACACAGAAAAAATGGCGTAATTTATATTCGTCTGTCGTAGAGGCCACATGCAGTGCAGGTCAGGTTAATGTCATGCACCTCCGAGCTACGTTGACTGTTCATAGAGGCATGTTTCTCGCGGAGGTGAATTGCCATATGCAGCGTGTGTAACGGTTTTGCGAGGGGTATCCCATGGGATCCTTAAAACAATCCTTTACAACTGAGGTTAAAGCACAATGAAGTAAGCAGTCTTTAAAACCGAGTTTTGGTTACACGCCGACGCGTGCACCATAGCAAACTGTTTTACACGCTACATACAGCTATTCGCATCCGCAACGAACATGCATCTTCTTAGATTCTCCTGCAGGAACACAGAACACGGAAGACGTTTCCCTGCCCACCAACACTCTTTTTTCACCGGCCGGCGTCTACCCTCGCTCTCTAGGCATTCACACTGCCTGCCCATTTGCCCAGACGCAAAAACTCACCGACCACCCAGTTAGTCCCTTTCGTCTGTGGTAAGAGTCCACATGCACGTATTGTGTTGTATTTTGCTCTCTCCAGAGTTCCATCTTTTCATTCACTTACTGTTGTAATCTCACACCAACACGTTTTAGACATCCGTGTCTTTCCAGAAGTGTTTAGCATTCAATAAATAATTATGCATTAGATTGATCATGTGTCTAACCCAGCGCAGAGAAGCGTGGGTAAGCCGTTGAACCCCATTCGGGCTGCAAGCCGTGGAATTCCCACTAAGTGTGACTCATACGCTCCCATTCATTACGTCCCTACCCTTTGTACACACCCCCCTCCCACCTCGCTACTACCATGGTCGGGTGTCTTGGTGGATTATATATAGAAAAGCAGTCAAAACCGAGGGGTATCCCATGGGATCCTTAAAACATTCCTTTACAACTGAGGTTAAAACGCAATGAAGTAAGTAGTCTTTAAAAACCGAGTTTTCGGTTACGATGCACGACCGCGTGCACCATAGCAAACTGTTTTACATGCTACATACAGCAATTCGCATCCGCGACAAAATGCGTCTTCTTAGATGCTCCTGCACTTTGTTCACACCTCCCTCGCTACTACCGTGGTCGGGTGTCTTGGTGGATTATATATAGAAAGGCAGCCAAAACCGCACAGAGCAATGAAAAGTCTAGAGTTCCATCTTTTCATTCACTTTTTGTTGTATCCTTAAACCCTCCCTTTTTAGACAACTGTGTCTTTCCAGAAGTGTTCAACCATCAATAAATAATTATGCGGTGTTTGTTTATACCGCGGGTTCACTATTGTGTTGTATTTTGCTCTCTCCAGAGTTCCATCTTTTCATTCGCTTACTGTTGTATTCTCACACCAACCCGTTTTAGACAACCGTGTCTTTCCAGAAGTGTTTAGCATTCAATAAATAATTATGCATGACATTGAGCGTGTGTCTACCCGGAGCAGAGAGGCGTGGGTAAGCCGTTGAACCCCATTCAGACTGCAAACCGTGGAATTCCCACAAAGTGCAACTCGTACTCTCCCACTGGTTGCGTCCCTACCCTTTGTACACACCCCCCTCCCACCTCGCAACTACCGTTGTCGGATGTCTTGGTGGATTATATATAGAAAAGCAGCCAAAACCACACAGAGCAATGAAACGTCTATGTCAGTCACAGGTGTATCTGGACTGTCTAAAGACGACGACTCAAGTGACGAGTTGGAGCTGGGCACATGAGCGGGCAGCGCTTACTGAACGAGAAATCAGCAGACTAGCATGACGGACGGAGCTGAATGGACGTCCTTCTCCTCTCCTCCCGTTCCACACTCCGCGCCGTACACCCCCATCCCTCCGTCTGGCAGGCGAAGGCGCGAGGGCGGTCCTCCAGTTTTCAGTCACGGACGATTGTGTGTTGGTTCGTTCCGTGCATTGTTACAATGTTGCTTTTCTTGCTGATTTATTACATTACCGATTTTTCAAATGTTAATTTTCTCCCTGTGCTTAAAAATCATTAAAAAACCGGCCTGATTATGCGGCGTATGGTACACCGCGGGTTGGCTAGTATTTGTTATTATGGCTGGTTGATCAGTAACCTTATGATGTGTTGGTTGAAACTGTAAACGAGTCTCCTGGAGTGAATGCCAATGGTCTCATAACTGTGTTGCCAGAATGTGAGGAAAAATGGCTGTACAGGATAACTGAGGTTTTTAATAATCCTGTTTGCTTTTCTGAAGCAGCAAATTTGGCATATATCATGGACAGAAGGTAGCTTGGTGCCAGTAGCATTCTGTGCCACCTTCAACAGCCTCTGCACCACTTTATGATCTTGAGCAGTGCAGGTGTCATGCTAGGATGTGATGTAGCCAATGAGGATGGACTTGACTGCGCACCTTTAGAAGTTTGTGAGAACAGATGGAGAAATCTGAGCTGACCAATGATATCAGAGGAAATAGAGGCATCAGTGAGCTTCTTTGACAAGAACTGAAATATGTTGTGCCCATTTCAGTTTGTCAGAGAGATCCACTCAAAGAATTATACAGCTGCTCACCCTTTTGACAGTATGCCCTTTGATATAGTTGGAAGTGTGGTCTGCCTTCTGCTTCATGCTCCTTTATTTAGTTTTGCTGACATTGAGAATCAGATTGTTGTTCTGGTGCTATGGAGTCAGTAGGTAAATCTGTCTTTAAGCTATCTTATCATTGGTAGAGATTGTGCCTATGGTCGTGGTGTCAACAGCATATTTAAAGATGGACATGATGCTAAATGTGACTATAAAATCAGAGGTGAACTAGCGCTACAGAAGGGAGCTCAGTACACTATCTTGTGGAGTGTCTTGTGTTGAGGATCAGCGTGCAGGATGTGATGCTGCCAATCTGCACATGCTGATTGCACTTGGGTACGATTTCCTAAACAAACAAAATGAGGTGCTGCTAAGTCCTAAGTGTAATTGAGGAGTCTGGTGGTCAGCTTTGCCAGTTCAACACTTAAATACTGAGCTCTAGCCTATAAATAGGACTCTGTCATAGCAGATTTTATTATCCACATGTGCCAGGAATCTACAAAGTGCAAGGGTTATTGCATCCTCTGTAGACTTGTAATGTTATGCAGACTGGAGGTTAACATGACTATCTGGAAAATTATTTTTAATATATCCCACACACAGTCTTTCAAAGTACACTGGTCAAATTAATGGTTCTTGAGCCAAAACACTATCTATCCACATAAAGTGATAAATTTTGATATTATTATACAGTGTTAGTTGAAATGGAAACAAGTGTGCCAGACCAGTGAGTAGGCAAATGTAGTTTTTCATTAAAGGATGATGTAAAATGTTAATCAGTGCAACTAAGGAGACTAGACATGTTGTATTTCACTAGTAAACTTATAGATCTGTTTGAAACTCATTGATCTGTATGTATGTATAATGAGCAGAATAAAACATAAAAAGTCCATTATAACACAAAATTACATTATATTATAAAGAGCATGTTTTTGATTACAGAAAAAATCCAAAATATTGGAATGGGTCCCCAAAAAATGGATACAAACACTAAAACTTACTACACCAAATTTTCTTACAGTGGTAAACAACAGAATGTAATAAGTATTCAGGATGTTTCATTTTGTAAATTTTCTGTTAGGGGTTGTGATATTAAAGCCATGCTTTTACAAAATGAAGCACCCTGAATATTTCAGTTTAACACATTAACTCCCCACTGGCTCAATGAGGCAAAAAATGTTGTGTTTTCTCTGAAAAGAGGTTATAGTGGGTCCATAGCATATTCTGTTGTTCCCCAATATAAAAACGTTCAGCTTTTACATTTTCACTTTTTTGTCTTATGAGTTTAGGTAAAATGGGTTTCAGTGTTTGTACTTTACTACATTTAACTCTAGGCCTATAATTATTTCCTTCCTTATCTGTAGACATGTAATATTTTGTCTCCTTTGGTTTTATGTCTCCAGTTAATAATTATATTCTGTTGGATGACTAATACATATGGCATGGTTAAGCTTGTCATACATATTTGTATTATTGTATCCTAGTTGTGAATATCAATTTTGTTTGCTTTGTATTACAACATTTGGATTTTTCTCTTTATTATTTGTTCAGCACCACGCTTCTAAGCCCTGAGGAAGTCACAGTGGGTCACAAAATGAGTTAGCAGTTTTATCATTGAGGTTGCCTTTTTTCCAAAGCTGGAACACTTCTTCAACACTTTCCTTTTTGTGGCTTGGACTGATACATTCTCAGGGATGCTGCCTCAGTTTCGGGGACCCTTTTCAATATTAAGGACTTTCTCCTTAAGCAAAGAACATTTTGTTTATTGTACAGTATAATGTGATTTTGTGTTACAATAGAATTTATATAGTTTTTATTTTGCTCATTGTCATACCTAAGCATTACTGACATTTCTGTGGGTTTATTTGTAAAATATATTTACTCTTTTTTTGTTTAATTCATTAATAATTGAATGTGTTGGTTTAAAAATGTTGCTGGTATTTTTTTGTATTATGATTTCATAATATGATTATTAATCATCAATTCGGATTTAAAACAAAAAGTGTAAATTGGGCTAGAAGGGATATACAATTGTAGTAATTTATTGTTTTCAGGTCCTTATTGTATGTTTGGTAAATACTGTTGTAAGTTTGTGTAACACTTTTGGAAAGAAAAATTATATACTTTACTTATTTGTTGAGAAGAAATGAAGACAAGCCTTTATCAAACAGTAATAGTAGTTTACAGTAATTGGAAAAGGGCATATAATACCAAACATAGGTAACGCATTAATTTTTTTTTAAATAGAAATGCGAAGGTTATCTTGGAAATATAAAACTCAAAAAGAAACATTTTAGAGCAAGATGTGTGCAGCATTGCAAATCATTCACATGGTTAATCTATGGTATATTTAGTATGGAATTGTCATCTAGGTGTGTCACAGGTCAGTTACAAATAATATGTAATTTTATGTTCTGTGGAGAAGGCATTGAAACATACAGTATTTTTAAAGATACAGCTATGTCATAAAGATAAAATTATTTTATTAATCTCATTCATCCATCAGCTTTATCCTGGGTAAAGTGATAGGAAACTAAAGCCTACTCTGGCAGCACTGGTCACAAGGTATTATTTAGCCTTTAGTGAAAATCACTACACCTCAAGGAGTGCTTTGTGGCGGATGGCTGGGGCCCTTGCCCGGCCGGGACGCCTGTCCCTTGCATGGACTGGGGGAGCAAGCCTGGTCAGGACAGCACCTCCCCCAGAATGCTAGATGGCAGCCCCACTGGGTTGCAGTGGTGCCTGGGACTCCCACAGGGCTTCATGGGAGTTGGAGTTTGATGCAGCCCTGTTGGGATCCGTGGGTGCCGCCAGGGAGTGCTGTAGATGCTGCTGAGCCCTAGGGAGCAGCTGTGCTGTCGGTAATAGGACATCAAGCACCTGGAGCACTTCTGGGTGTGCTATAAAAGGAGCCAGCAGCCACTAATCCGGGAGCCAGAGTTGGGACGAGGAGGACGAAGCTTGCTGGAGGGAGAGTGGAGGAAAGAGAAGGAAAAGTATTGTGTTGTGCTGGAGACTGAGTGTTATACTTGTGGGGAATGGGGAAGGCGTTTCCCAGAAGGGAAAAGAAAATAAAAACTGCTTGTGTGATTTGAACCTGTGTCCCATGTTTGTCTGTGTCAGGGCTAGCCTTTACTGCTACCTCACACCACATTCATTCAGACTTGGTGGAAGTAAACTTAAGAGCGTGTGGGAGGAAACCCACATCAGCATGGGATGAACACATAAACTGCGCAAAGCAGACATACCAGTTAGGAGCTGAGCAAGGTTCTCTCTTAACGCTGCCTGCAGACAACGCTGCCTCACTTACAGCTCAGTAATGTTCTTAGCTCTAGGAGTTCCACTGTAATTCAGCTTAGCATATTGCAGGCTGAGGCAATGATAGTACAAAACAGTAACATACTGTGAAATACAGGAGGTGATGCTCTGCTTGTAGATTTACACTAATCACATGTAGGGCATTGTAGGTCCAGAAGGAATCTAAAAACGAGGGACACAACTGAGCCTTTATCAACTTAAAATAATTAAATTACAACCAAGTAGTGCAAAATTGAAAAAATTAAGGACACATAGAAATATGTTTAATGGTTATGTGAAGTGTACATCTACTTCCATGTTCTTCTCTGCCTACAGCAGAGAACTGCAGCAAAAACAGAGTAAGCTAAGAGGGCCAAAGTAACATCTCAGCAACCTGTGTTCACTTTATGAGGGTTATAAACCACAGTTTTTTTTTATGGTTTTCCTTTCTCTTGAGTGGTACCGTGATAGATTTTGGAACATTTAAAAGTTATTTGAAATTTATAATCCTGTTTTCTATTTCTGAGGCCTGGACAAGCCTGAAGCTTGGTGGGCTTTTAGTAAAGCTTTTTTGGGCATGCTACCCTGGCTTGTTCTATGGGTGTTTTTCAGAGTCTCACCCATTTTGCCATTTAGTGTGCTGCTCCATTACAACAGAGTGAATAATAAGCCCATTGTATTACTTTATAGACCATCATGTATGTTAAAACATCAAAAGTTGAACACAACAAAGGCAGAGCTGTGCCACATTTATTTTAGAACAATATTAGTGAAGTCCTGCCAAATTGTGAGGAAGATTTGCAAAGACCCTCACAAGGAACGTTTTTGATTTTTTCTAGTTTAAGATAATACATTGGCTTTCCATTGAATTATCGAGGGCTCATTTAGAATTCTTCTAACTGAGTAAGTATTTCTAAGTTTTATTCCATGAGTTTGTTTGGTTAAAGAAACAAGCATATTTCTTCAAAATGGACTTAGTGCTGGACAGTCTTAAAAGAAATGATTTAGTGAGGAAGGTGCTTGATGACACTGTTTGCTGTTAGGATCCTGGCCCTGATACATTTTAGATAATTTTTAAGCTTGGAAGATGTGTAAATACTCATGTATAAGTATAATACTGTATAAACTTTACAATGTTTGAATGTATGTTATAAATTTAATTCTACTGAAATTGTACAGGGGTGTGAACTGTGAAGTTATTTTAAAAATTCTGAAGATGATATATTCTCCTCATTATTAGCTAAACTATATTCAATCATAGATATTCATGAACAATTAGGAAAGTCGTCAAAAATGGTATGTTTCTGAAAGTCTGAAAGTGTAGCTGATTAGAGCATGCATCCATGTTGTCATTGTGGAGGTATGTAAAGGTCTGGATACTTAACAACTTCGATAAATGAAATATTGTGAATGGTAGAGAGGGTTGGGATATATACAGTATAATTATCTTGCACTGCGGGCAGAATAGTATAGCATCACTGCCATAAAGTATTTCTTATGTTGCTTCCATATTTAATGCAAGTGATACACAATAGGTTTTCTAATGTGGGCACAGAAGACAGAGAGGAGTTTGACGAAGATTTCCAAGTCTATGCAAGTAGATGCATTTTCATTAGCTTCTGATTATAGTCCTGGAGCACAAACATTCACAATGCACAAGTGAAACTGTAAGGTAGATAATCCAATGTCAGCCTCTGCTTTAGATCTTTGTGATATTGTGTTTCGTTTTTTTTTTTTTTGCTATCTATATGAAAGAGATTACAGGCTTCAGGGGCGGCACGGTGCCGCAGTGGTAGCGCTGCTGCCTCGCAGTTAGGAGACCCGGGTTCGCTTCCCGGGTCCTCCCTGCGTGGAGTTTGCATGTTCTCCCCGTGTCTGCGTGGGTTTCCTCCCACAGTCCAAAGACATGCAGGTTAGGTGGATTGGCGATTCTAAATTGGCCCTAGTGTGTGCTTGGTGTGTGGGTGTGTTTGTGTGTGTCCTGCGGTGGGTTGGCACCCTGCCCAGGATTGGTTCCTGCCTTGTGCCCTGTGTTGGCTGGGATTGACTCCAGCAGACCCCCGTGACCCTGTATTCGGATTCAGCAGGTTAGAAAATGGATGGATGGATGGATGGATTACAGGCTTCACCTGCTATGTGATGATAATTTGTTCCTGAAAGTGTTCCCTGCACCAACACATTAATTTTATCTCAAATAACATCAAAATGCATTAAAATTGACAGAACTAGTTTAATATTTGTTGTAAAATGTAATCCCAAACATAGCAAAGCAGTCTAGGACCTTCACTAGCCAACCCAGATGATGCACACTTTAGACCAGATTGTCCCTGACGATTATTTGCTGGCTTCTGGCCTAGCAGGCCCCAAAATGGGAAACTGGCTTTCAAAGCTCAGAAAGTTCATAATAGTCTCACAAGAATGAGTATTACTGTAAACCTGTGGCTTGTGCACAAAAGAGCAAACAAAGGATGATTATAAATAAATAATTTATTGGACAAAATAGACAAATACAACAAAAATACTTAAAGGACTGAAGACAGGTAAAAATGGGTTGCTGAAAAGGTGAGCCTACAGCAGACACATCCCAAAGCGCAATCCACAAAATCCTCAAACAGAAGCAAAACGTTCATAAACAAAATCAGAAATATTAGTAAAAAAACAGCAATAATTACAACTCCCAATACAAACTCAATGATTGCCTACCTTGAACCTTCTCTGCCCTCACTTTAAAGAGAGGGGGCTCTGAAGCTGGGATGTCAGGGTTGCCCCACCTCCTGGGGTTCCATAACACCCAACATAAGCAATAGAGACACATTTAAAAGGAGAGTACATAACTGCAAACATAACACAAAATACATAAAGAAAACATTAATTACACACACAAACACAAACTAATACATAATAATATTAGCCATCAAAACAAATCAAAGACCTTTTATCGTAAATAAAGAATAAGTTCAGTATTTGTCAGATCAAAGTTATTTTTTCACAGTTATGCATACATTTACCATGGGAAATTGTGTTCTTAAGCAAAAGATTTTTTGTACATTTCCAAAAACACAGTGCCTACTGTTGTGATTTACTGTACATTGGGCTCACTGGGCATTTTTGTGAAGTGGTTATTTGTAAATGGGAAGCTTGCACAAATAAATCTAACGTTTTGTAAAAGACTTCTTAATTTATTTAGAATAACACAAAAGGTTGGGGCAGTACAAGTGATTCAATTTAACTTGCTGTTGGAAAACATTGAAAAATTGAATAGGTCAGGAGATGTGCTGTCCTCTGCTGTCATTGTGACAAGAGGCTGCTTTAAATGGTTGAGAATGAAGGAGATGGGTCCAGAGGTAGAAATAAGACAATGTCATTCATTTTCTTCCAAGTCTTGGTTTTCCTTACAGACAGTAAAAAAGCCCGGTGCCTTCCTTTAGTTGGAGGCTCCCATACGGGCTCTGCACCAGGGGAGTCGCCCTACCTGCAGGTGCAGCTGCCTTCAGCATTGGTCCAGTAGCCTCCTGGCCCCTGGCTCCATACAGCTTTCGCCGGACTGAGACTCAGGTTCCCCAGTGACGCTGGGGCTCACTCTCCCAAGCCTCACTGACTCCCGCTGCCTTTCATGGCAAGCCAACCACCTACTTGGCCACTCCAGTTCCTGGAGATTACTCAGCTGGAGGGACTGCTTCCTGTCCTGAGTGTCGGCCATACACTCCTGCTGAGGGGCTCTCCTCCAAGCTGCTTGCATCCACCAGCCTTCTCTCGCTCATTCGCTCCCACATCGGCTCTCTGCACCTCCTGCTTTCTTCTTATTTCTATTAACCTCCATTCTCTTTCTTTCTTCTCTCCCCTCCACACTTGCGTTTCTCCTATTTATAACGGGGACATGACACAGGTGTGGCGATTAGCAGATTATGGACACGGGTGATCACGCACCTGTGCAAGTCAGTGTGGAAACACCCACTCCCGTATCTCTCCCAGGAACTGCTCCGGCCACAATACCAGCGAGTGTGGCGATTATTTATTTAAAAAGCTGGCCTTTCATTCAGAGCTGCGGACCTGCTATACCACAGCAACCGAGAGTGAAGAGGCATAGACGAGGACCAGCACCTCCAAACCTGAGGCCATGGTCCTCAGTTAGAAAAAGGTGTACTTACTCTCTGAGTGGGAGGTGAGGTATTGCCTCAACTGGAGGAGTTTAAGTAGCTTGGGGTCTTGTTCACGATTGAGAGGAAAAGGGATGGTGAGACTGACAAATTGGGGCAAAGAGGGCAGTTAATGGGGTCACCATACCAATTTGTAGTGATAAAGAAGGATCTCAGGCAGAAAGTGAAGCTCTTGATTTACCAGTCAATCTATGTCCTTAACCTCTCCTATGGTCATGAGATGAAAGGACAGATGCAGTTGGCCAAAAAGTGCTTTCTCCATACAGTGGCTGGGCTATCTCTTACAGGCAGGATGAGGAGCGCAGACATACTGGTGAGGCTTGGAGTAGAGCCACTGACCCTCCACATCGAGAGGAGCCAATTGAGGTGATTCAGGCATCTGATATGGATGCCTACCTGTGGAGATTTTAGGGGCACAGCCAGCTGGGAGGGTACCTAGGGAAGACCCAAGATTACACTATATCTCCCAGATGGCCTGGGAATGACATGAGTTCCCACAGTTGGCCAGTGGGGCTGGAGAGAGGGATGTATGGGCCCCTCCACTAAGGCTGCTGCACCTCCCCCACCCGACCTGGTCCCAGATAATTAGTGGAAAATGAATGAATGAAAAAGTCCGTGACTGACATCTCGAAGAAGTAGTGGCACTCTATAATAAATACAGAATGGTCACTAGAAAGAAGTGAGAAGAACAAAGGACTAGGCAGGCAGGCAGACATAAAGTCTAAGATCAGGCTAAAATTCAGTAAGAAAATGTTTAAAAATTGGCGATTAATCCAAAACTGCTTATTGACTCCACACCCATTTACATTCAAAGGGAAATATTATGTTGATAAATGGCTGCCAAGGAGCTCCTCAATATTCTGTGTCTACTTCTAGGAATTCAGCTATTTCTTGCATGGTTGCCTGGTTAAAGACACAATCACAAGCTCGGGGGCACAAGAGAAAATCGGTGGTGAAAAAGAAAGCCAGCGTGCAGAGGATTGTTTTTTCAGATATCATAATGCTAGGATGTAAGGCATACTGTGCTGCTAGCAAAACAGAGGTGGCTTGACAGAACAACATGCCAAGTGACCACCGGTAACACACATCGCCACAGTAAACAATATGGCTGTTTCCAGAAAAACAAACACAAAATGGCAACAGGAACAGCAATAATACATGACTGTGAGAGGAAAAATTAACAATTTAAAAATGAAATATTTCCATTCAAAACTTCAAAATAAAAGAAATATATTCACGACAGTGTGGAGAAAAGTGTTATCTTCACTTGCTTCCTCAAACACAAGCGTCATCAACACAAAGCTAACGTAATTTACAGATTTTCCAACTGCTCTGTTAATCTCTACGCTTACATTCCAAATTTTCTGTGACAGACTGGCACCCGATGCTTACTGGGATAGGCTCCGTCTTCCCTGGATAAGCAGGCTTGGAAGTGGATGGTATTGTTAGGCATTTATTGAGCTGAAGTCTTATTAGCTATTAGTATTATTAATAAGAATTTCATGACCTAAAAATTAGGGCAGCATGGCGGTGCAGTGGTGGTGCTGTTGCTTCCTGGCAGTGAGTAGAGTGGAAATTACAAGGTTCTTCAAGTGTCAACGAGGGTGAATTGGTGTGTGTGTGTTCACTGTGTGGTAGACTGGTGCCATGTCCAGGGGTTGTTCCTGCCTTGCACCCTATGCTTGCCGGAATGGACTCCAGGTGCCCCCTGACCCTGTCCTGGATAAGTGAGTTAAGAAAATGATCAGATAAAGGGGATTAGCAGAGAAGGACTGGAACAGAAAATCTCATTATATGCAGACGATATGGTACTGTATATTTCGGACCCAGAAAATTCTGTGCCTGCAGTCTTAGCAGCACTCACAGAATTTCAAAAGCTCTCTGGTGAATTCTCAAGCATATAATATTAGATTAGACACCCTACCTTTTATCATTGCAGAACAGTTTAAATACCTCGGGGTAAACATCACAAGTAAACATAAAGCTCTATATCAACAAAATTTCGCAGTCTGCATGGAAAAAATTAAACAAGACTTGCATAGATGGTCAACCCTTGATCTCACACTAGCTGGAAGAATTAACACTGTTAAGATGAATATTCTTCCTAAGCTCCTTTTTTTATTTCAAAACATCCCAATATACATTAATAAATCATTCTTTAAGCAATTAGATTCAACAATAACCTCATTTATTTGGAATTCTAAACATCCAGTTTTATTACTGGGCAGCAAATATACAGGCGATAAGAACCTGGACACAAATAGAAGAACATACACAGGCTTGGACGCAATAGAAGTAAAATCCTGCAGTACTTCTTTGTATTCCCTGCTCTGCGCTCCAATAAACACACGTTATCGGCAATACACTAATAACCCAATTGTGCTCCACTCACTTAGAATCTGGAACCAATGTAGAAAGCATTTTAAGACGGAGAAGCTTCTATCTGTGGCACCCCTGCAAGAGAACCACCTATTTCAACCTTCACAAACATATGCAGTTTTTAATATCTGGAAAAATTAGGAATTAACTTGCTTAGAGATCTTTATATAGACAACGTCTTTGCATCCTATGAACAATTACAATCCAAATTTAACATTCCAGCTACACATTTCTTTCACTATCTTCAAATCAGGAACTTTGTTAAACAGAACCTTCCAGATTTTCCTCATCTTGCACCCTCATCCACGCTGGAAAAAATATTGCTCAATTTTAAGGAATTAGACTCCATCTCTACAATATATAAAATCATTTTACAATCCCTTCCTTTCAAAGATCCAAGAGGACACTGGGAAAAAGACCTCTCAATATATCAGAAAAGGAGTGGAAAGTAGCAATGCAGAGAATTCACTCGAGCTCCATATGCGCAAAGCATACAATTATACAACTCAAAATTATATATCGAGCACATCTGTCTCAACTAAAACTCTCCAAAATGTTTCCAGGGCATGATCCAACCTGCGAACGTTGGAACCAAGCCCCAGCCTCACTGGGTCAAATGTTCTGGGCCTGCACCAAATTAACATTATTCTGGACAAAAATTTTTAATTACCTCTCAGACAGCCTTGGACTCACAATCCCTCCTAACCCATTAACAGCTGTGTTTGGGGTTCTTCCAGAGGGGCTTAAAGTGGAGAAGGACAAACAAATTGTGATTGCATTCACTACACTGTTGGCACGCAGACTTATTCTGATAAACTGGAAGAACCCAAACTCTCCTCTTTTAAGTCAGTGGGAAACTGATGTGTTATACTATTTGAAATTGGAAAAATCAAATACTCAGTTAGAGGATCTGTACAGACATTTTCAAAACATGGCAGGATCTAATCAGTAATATTTTAAAATAAGTTTATAAAGCACAGAGAATTTATTAATTTAGGTATTTTTACAAGCCTTAAATTTTACGCCGTTTGGCTTGCTCTCTCTCTCAGGGGTGGGGATCGATCTGTTCTTAACATAATTCTTTTTTGTAAAAACTTGATTGCTATGTATTGATTGTAATAAAATTAATAAATAAAAAAAAAGAAAATGGACGGATGACTTAAAAAGGAGTTCCATTATTTCTTTTGTGTCTAAAAGATGAAATACTGTTTGCAGGTTTTTTGTAGAGAATATAATAGCGAGGATAATGTAAATAGTAAGGTGGAAAGATTTAATACTAAAGTGAGGGCTGCTGTTGACATAGTTGCACCTGAAAAGACAGTGAAAAAATCTTCTAGCATTGTTATAACATGGAAGACCCAAAGAGTGTCTGATTTAAAGAGAACATACCGCAGAGCTGAGCGTAAATGGAGGAAGACTAAACTTACTATCCACTATGAAATATTAAAAGTTAAAATAACAGAATACAATAACACTGTCTGTCTTGAGAGGCGCTGCTAATTATAAATAACAATGCTAGTAATTCCAGAGTCTTATTTTCCACAATTAATCGCCTAATAAACCCAGGTAACTCAAAGGAATGCCTCTTAAGTACTTCCAGTAAAACCTGTGAGGCTATCGCTGTATTTTTCAATCAAAAAATTAATGATATTAGAAATAACATAGTATATCCCTCCAACACTAAGGATCCTCCTAAACCCCAGCATTCTGTTATAAACAAATTAAACTCTTTCACTAGGATAGATTTACCTGATTTACAAAAAATAATATCTCAATTAAAACCCTCCACCTGCGTCCTTGATCCAATACCAACAAATTATTTCAAAGAAGTATCAGGCGTGCTAATTGATAATGTTCTTGACATAGTAAATTCGTCATTAGATACGGGGGTCTTCCCAGACTGTCTTAAGACTGCTGTAGTTAAACCCCTTCTTAAGAAACATAATCTTGACCCCTCGCTCTTGAAAATTTTAGACCCATCTCTAACCTGCCTTTCTTAAGTAAAGTTCTGGAGAAGGCAGTCATTATGCAGTTAAATGACCACCTCAATAAACATGCTATTCTTGATAAATTTCAGTCGGGTTTTAGAACAAATCACAGCACAGAAACTGCACTCGTTAAAGTAGTAAATGATTTGGGTGAATGCAGACAGAGGCCATTTATCTGTTCTCATCCTCTTAGATCTGAGTGCTGCATTTGACACCATTGATCATAATATTCTTAGAAATCGCCTTAGTCAATGGGTGGGCCTCTCTGGCAGTGTCTTAAATTGGTTTGAATCCTACCTGACAGGGAGAAAATTTTTGTTAGTTGTGGTAATTACAACTCAAGACACATGATATCCATATGGTGTTCCACAAGGCTCTATCCTGGGTCCGCTGTTATTCTCAATCTACATGCTTCCGTTAGGTCAGATTATCTCAGGGCACAACGTGAGCTACCACAGCTATGCTGATGACACACAGCTGTACTTATCAATAGCACCTGATGACCCTGATTCTCTTGATTCACTAACACAATGTCTGACTGTATCTCAGAATGGATGAATAGTAACTTTCTCAAGTTAAATAAAGAAAACTGAAATCTTAGTGATTGCAATAATGGATACAATGAGGCTATTAGAAATAAACTGGATACATTAGGATTAAAAGTCAAGACGGAGGTAAAAAGCTTAGGGGTAATTGTTGACTGTAATCTGAATTTTAAATCGCATCACTAGGACAGCATTTTTTCACTTAAGAAACATAGCTAAAGTTAGACCTCTTATATCATTGAAAGATGCTGAGAAATTAGTTCACGCTTTGTTTTCAGTCGACTAGATTACTGTAACGCACTCCTCTCAGGACTACCCAAAAAGACATAAATCGTTTGCAACTAGTGCAGAATGCAGCTGCTAGAATCCTAACTAGGAAAAGAAAATCCGAACACATTTCTCCAGTTTTGATGTCACTACACTGGTTACCTGTGTCATTCAGGATTGACTTTAAAATTCTGCTTATGGTTTATAAAGCCTTAAATAATCTGACCCCATCTTATATATCGGAATGTCTGACACCTTATATTCCAAATCGTAACCTCAGATCCTCAAATGAGTGTCTCCTTAGAATTCCAAGAACAAAACTTAAAAGAAGTGGTGAGGCGGCCTTCTGCTGTTATGCACCTAAAATCTGGAATAGCCTGCCAATAGGAATTCGCCAGGCTGATACAGTAGAGCACTTTAAAACACTGCTGAAAACACATTACTTTAACATGGCCTTTTTATAACTTCAATTTAACTTAATTTAACTTAATCCTGATACTCTGTATGTTCAATTCTCATAATAACTATTCATGGTGGCTCTAAAATCTGTACTGACCCCTACTCTCTTTTCTGTTTCTTTTTCCGGTTTCTTTGTGGTGGTGGCCTGCGCCACCTCCACCTACTCAAAGCTTCATGATGCTCCAACAATGATGGATGGATTAAAAGGCAGAAGTCTACATGACCATCATCATCAAGCCCTTCCGTGAGAACCCTAAATCCAAAGAGGACTGTTTCATTTATGTTAGGTAGAATGCCCAGAGGGACTGGGCGGTCTCATGGCCTGGAATCCCTACAGATTTTATTTTTCTCCAGCCGTCTGGAGTTTTTTTTGTTTTTTCTGTCCACCCTGGCCATTGAACCTTACTCTTATTCAATGTTATTTAATGTTGATTTATTTTGTTTTCTTATTGTGTCTTTTATTTTTCTATTCTTTATTATGTAAAGCACTTTGAGCTACTGTTTGTATGAAAATGTGCTATATAAATAAATGTTGTTATCATTTAATAAATTACATGCTTTTGCTTAACGTAAGAAATCTCAGAAATTAGTTCTGATGTCCTTCTAGTTTGCAGTTTACCTTTATGTGAAACATTTGAAATGATTTCTCCCCTGTGATACACTTTAAGTGTTTCTCAGTTTATCGTGATGACAACTAAAGGGCCTGCATAACGGTAATTCCATATCCAACCAGGGGCGGCGGAGTGCACTAACAGTCTTTCTCGATCCCTTGCAGACCTTTCTCGGGAAATCCCACCGGGTTCCAGCGCATCTGATGACATCACTTCTGTTTCCAGCACCTTTTATGACATCACTTACAATCTTGCCTTCGATGACTCCACTTCAGGTCCCACCCCCCGATGACATCACTTCCTGTTCCAGTCCCAAATGACATCATTTCCTACCCTGGCCTTTAATGTAGCCATCTTGTTTGTATACTGGCAGTTCGGTTGTGGACTCCCATCTGTAAAGATCTGTGCTAAATCTTAACCATCTGCAGCCAGGATATAATATACGGGTGGCTGGCCCAAACCTTCTTGATGTCTTTGTGTGCTCCTTGTGACAGTGGCCTATGCTGAGTTTTAGTTGTGAATAATGACTTTGGTTCCAGGATCCAAGGAGCACAATCTGAGATTATGAGTGTTTCATATTTACAAATATAAGAGAAGACAGAAACTAGGGAGACAGACAATCATTTTTATCAGCCTGAAGTCTGAACCAGTGAACAGATGTCTAAAAATAAAGAAGCCATTTCTTAACTATGTTAGTTACATTATTGCTTTATGCCCAAAAGAACATGGAATCCTTTTATCAAGCTCTTGCTTTGACGTGTTCTGCAGTACATACCGTCCACAACGTGCATTTCCCAAGAACATAATGTACAAAACTCTGTATAGTAATGAGTGAAATGCACTTTATTCAGCACTCCTGACTTGATCGTTGCTGCTAGACAACACCAGGCATGAAGCACAGGCTCTCATATGGCACGTCAGTCACGGGAGGTCATCTAGCCAAGTAGTCCAAAAGCAGTGATGATGAAATGGCAAAGATGTTCCTCACTTTGCCAGTATTTAACACATTCTCTTAAATGGAGTGCTACTTTCCATAGTTAACTTTACTTAGTTTTTTTTTAGTTCAAGTGCCATGGAGTAAACATGAAAAAGCCAGTTGTCACTTCATATTTATTTTTCTTTTGTATTTGGTACACTGATTTAAAATACCAAGGAAACATCCCTGAGTGGATTAGGCAGGAGGTGAGCACAGCACACAAACTCCATCCTGCGTAGGCCAAAAAAGGAAAAGTTTGGTTTCAACTCAGCTGAAAAACCAACTGAAGGCAACCCGTGAAAGCAAGTCATGGAGAAGGTCAGCAGGGCACTAACATGAATATCGATGTTGCATTCCTTCATTGTGAGAAACAAAAATCATAGTGTAACATGAAAAGAAATGCATTAGGATGGAGCAGTCTGCGAATCTGAGAAAATCATAATTCTGATGAAAGCAACAAACCAGGAGATGAGAGCCAACATTAAAGATTACTGAAGGAAGCACTGCATTCATCTTCAACGTACTGTAGATCATCAGATCACGGCACAGGGTTTCTGCATTGGAAGCTATATTTGTATAACTGTCCTAGAAGTCAAAAGGGCTTGTGGAGAAAATTGATGACTTGGATAACCAGCCTACATGAAAGAACATTTGTATTGTACAGTGAGAAGAAAACAATATAGCTATATCACCATCAGCATCCTTACTGAGAAGGTGCAGAGATTTGCTAAAAGTCCCAAAGTGCATGGAGCTGAAGGGGCTTTTAATCCATAGCTGAACTCTGGTCAAGGACTACATCCAATAATCATTAAAGACTCCTGCACTCACAAGATTTTTATGTAAGAATGATGGGAACCTGATGTTTGAAAATGACAAAGTCCATAAGTTCTTGGGCCTCAGTGCAGACTTGGCAAACACACGTCTAATGGCATCGATATACAGATTAATATCGGAGGTCAGTGTTATTGTGTTATTGTAGCTTGTTCACCTGTATAACATGCACTTCTTCAGGGCTCGTGAAGAGATCGAGGTTTTTCTTAATAGACATGTTACTGCATTTCAGGTTTCCACTGAAGCATTACATGTCACTTAAAACAACTGAACCATCCACCGTTACAGTCAAATAATATCCTGGTATTTCATAGTTTACTGAAAACGCCTATTTGGGTTTGTATCCGCTTGCCTTTTTTGCTGCTTATTTATTCAAATATTTTTATCTTATCTATTTTGTATAACACTCAGTGAGTTCTTACCTTAAATTACCTGTGTGATACTGTTACAGTCGACCATATGGGAAAGTATGCAAGTGCTGAAGATGTTGATTTGACCCTTATTGTCCAAAGTTGGTTTCCCACAATCTTTAGCAAGTGCAGCACTACAAGTCTAGCAACATTATTACCACTAATCCTCCTTAATTAAAGGATAAGTGTCTGTATGTCTGTCTGTGCGTCCACCTGGCTGTAATGTCTGTGTCATTCCAACAAGTGACACATCGCAAACATTTTTAGTAGTAAAATGCACTGCATTTGTCATTCTTACTGATGGCACATCCCAATAATTAGCATTGCTTTTACAAATCCCATACTAAGTCACATATAACAGACACATATGCATTGCATGGTGCTCTGCAAACATTAACGCTGAGGTCTGCAATACTTATTTAGATTTCAAGCCATCTTCAACGGGTAGCACAGCTGGCAACACACTCTGTTCCAACTCTGCTTTATGACAGACAGAGGGTTTTAAAGTAATCAACACAAGTTGGGACACCTGCACAAATTGTTTGCTTCAACTTGCACGGCTTATTTTACTTAACTTGCTGCAGAACATCTTATTAGTTGTTCCATGAAGAACAAATGTCCTTTTTTTCCCCAAGAACCCTAACATAAACTTTAAATGTAAACCTCTGGCAGTTTACTGCTTACCGTTTCACCATTTTAAGTCATTCATTTCATTTCAACTGATTAAGTTTGAAGAAAAACTGAGGTGTTCTAAAAGTTTTGACTGGTAGTGTACATGTTAAAATGGTGTGGCATGTTTGGTATTTCCCGTTAGACAGTAATCCTAACCTACTTTAGTTATTCGTTTAGAAGTGCATTCAGAAGGAGTTTCCTGGGGTGCACATTTACTCTTTCTGATGAACTGAGCACCAAAACCTGCATCTCCTGTGGATCTTAAACAGAGTTCAGTAAACTGGGTGTGAAGGGACACTGTTCAGTTCAAATGCATTATAGTGTTACAGCTGATCTTTAGTGACCATAAGGTGCCAATTCTGTGAACCTCACATTGATTCTGACTGGATCATGGTGACGTTGAGTGACACAAACTGCTGGTGACAATGCATCATTCTCCTTCACCACTAGCCCAGTGATGTCTTTGTGTGCCAAAGTACAGTCTGGTTTTACAGAAAGGTTTCTTCATTGCAACAAGTTATGTTCATTTTTAACATATATGTCCTCCAAACACACAACACATATTTATATGTTTCACTCAAGTCTTTTTAGACTTTTCAGCCATAGAGTGTTTATCCATAATAACCACAGGCTTGCTGTCGGTGGAGGACGTCGAGCAGACAGTCACCTGTCTTTGGTGTTGAAATCATTGCCCCAACTATAATCCCCCCATTTCATGAGGCGTTGGTTTAGAAATGTCACACCCACACTTAAGGTAAATTCATGCATGATTGTCTTCAAATGTATATCTTGTACTATATAATGGATATCTAATACTTAATATTCTATATTATAGTATATACTAGCCGGAGTACCAGATGTTGCCCGGGAATGTATAACCGGTGAATTTCCCAAATGAAAGAAACAAAACATAGAAATAGAACAAACAGTTTTGTAATTCACATTTTATTGTAAGTTGCTCCACTCTGGATTCTGTCTGCTGTGACGTTTCAGACGCCCATCAAATCGAGTTTCTTCTGCCATCTGAAGTGGACCTTCCAATTGTACGTCTTTTTTTCGGTGGCATGGGTATATTAGCGAAATGCAGGAC
Source organism: Polypterus senegalus (assembly GCF_016835505.1). Lineage (NCBI taxonomy): Eukaryota > Metazoa > Chordata > Cladistia > Polypteriformes > Polypteridae > Polypterus > Polypterus senegalus. Next base: position 63,921,538 of record NC_053167.1, read on the forward strand.
AATTATAATGTGTTACATGGTATTACGTATGGAATAAGTACCACAGTGAGATGAATTTACCTTATTTACAATATGTAGGAAATTGAACAAATAGCACCACAAATACAGAATGCCAGTGAGAAAGAATAGCACTGAAACCGTACAGGGAAAAATGGCAGGGAGGGGTGGTCTGTTTGTAAGGAGCGTCTGTGTTGAACCGTGATGTCATCTAATGGACGTTGGTGATGGTAACTACAGAGAGTACAGAGAAGTGACATACCACCGCTGCTGCATCTGGGGAAAATATTGGGGGAAGGATGCTGTCGTTTTAAGGCGAGTCTCTGTTGAAACGTGCTTGCATATAACGGACATTGCCAAATGAAATACAACACTATCAGTGCGTGTGGGAGTGTTACCCGCGGAAACGCTGGTGTGTCAGCCGGTCAGGCTTACTGGGTCGTTCACGTTTTACATCCATACGACAGTTCGCCTTCACCCGATCAAAACAGTCGGCCTTCTCATACTTGGACCCTTGTGCCATCTCTTGGCAATTTAAAGAAACATGGGTAAAGAGCGATGCACAGAGGCCAAACGTGGCACTAGATGGCGCCGCCGTGAACGTCTGTTGCAACATGTGTGCCAAACATTTTGTCGGTGAAAAGGTGCCCTGCGCTTCACCACGAATATTTGTCCCAACCAAACATACCCCATGACCTTCTCCTGGTCACAAAGGAGCCCCATCCCCAGTTTGGCGGCGACTGGACACCCGGTGCAGATCTGTATGGCGGACAAACAAACATACATACTGTACATACACACACACACATACATACATACATCGACTCTGCTTTATATATTAGATTATACATCTGGCTCTACAAGCTGATAAACTGCACCAATTCTGGTTTATACCAGAGCTGTCAAATTAGACAACAAATAAGGTTAAATATTTAAATTAAAAATAAGTAAATATTCAAATATATTGAAACACATGTCAACAATTATGAATACTGAATGTACGTTTGTACATTCTTTTTATATATTATTATTATTATGGTAACAATATGCTAACACTATTCAGTCAACTTTTATTTAAATATAAGAGACATCAAAATCTTGCTGAGGTGCCCCTTATAAAAGGGATGAATGTGCACAGCTGTCTTGTCTTCCATAAAGAACTGACAACTAGCTGAACAAATACCTGTTGGCACAGCTGGCCATAAAAACAGCCATGAGAAGGAGCTCAAACCCTTACGAGCCGTGCATGCTGGCTCTGCGATTCGCTACATTGATTTTTTTTTTTACTTGTGGTGCGTCTACAGAGCATGAAACTCTTATGACACAGTTGCATGGCCACTGTAACCTTCAAATGAAAAGACAGCCTTTCTTCAAAACAAGACTCTCTGTGCGTACAAAGTGACGTGACGCTGCCAGTAATGTTCATATGATGACCAGACAAAATCGACCATGATTACTTAAACACACTAAACACAGTCAATGTTTTATTTTTTTCCAATTATGCAGCTTTTTGGTTCTCGAGGTCAGAAGATGGTTACTGTCTTTTACATAAATTGAGGCATTGTGAATCTATTAGTGTCTCCAAAATGAAGTAACTGAATGTACTAAAGGCTGCATTGTAATGTCCTTTAAGTGCTTAGTCCTCATTATAATTTTTATTTAGCAGATGTTTTCAAAGCAACTTAAATTCTGTAAAACGAGTTTAAGTGTTTACCAGGAAACTACAGAGTTAGCAAACAATATAAAAACAACATTTTAATGATAATATATATATAGGATGTCACAATTTAAAATGATAAATAAATAAAAACAGCACTGGTACAAAGTAGAGTGTGCAGACCCCGACTTGATAAATCGGTAGCGCTGAGCACTGGCTGAGTGCTATAAGCAGGAGCCAGCAGTCAAAACAGCAGATGGCATTAGACTAAATGGAGTCTTTTTCTTTCTTTATCAGATACAGCAAAGCTGTAGTAAAGGTGAGCTGAATATTTTTAATTATGCCTCCATGTTTCAGGCATTATGTGCCAAGCAAACAGCCATGTGAGAGGAAAACACCACGAGTTGGTGGAGGTGACAACATGTGCATTGGCGACGGGCAGAGGTGGGTAGAGTAGCCAAAAATTGTACTCAGGTAAGAGTAGCGTTACTTCAAAATAATATTACTCAAGTAGAAGTAAAAAGTAGTCATCCAAACAATTACTCAAGTAAGAGTAAAAAAGTATTTGGTGAAAAGACTACTCAAGTACTGAGTAACTATTTGATCATAATAAATGATTTATTTTTTAGAAATGTTGTAATACAGACAGACAAAAATATAAAATAATGTGCAAATTCTGCTATTCCCAAATAATGAAATAAAAATGAGTAAGAATAAATAACATCTTTACAAAATAAAGATGCGCAAATAACACAAAGTTCCAAATCTCAGTTTTTCACAACAAAGCTTTTGAAGCCGATACCTACAGTAGGTAACATGTACGTGTGAACAGTGCAAACTACTTACAGTGACAAGCTATCCTGCACACTGACAGTATAATACTGCATATTCACTTGCTGATAGAAAAAAACATTAGAACAAGGCAGCTTGTGCACGTACAAGAAGCCTCACTTTACCTTGACTGTCTGTGTCTATGCATGTTTGGTTAAAACGGGCTTGTTCTTCACTCAGTGAAGTGATAGTTAAGCATCAGCAGGAGTTGGCTCTCATTTTTCTTGCATTATTTTCTCTCCCTGTCCGCTGTCTGTGAGGAGTTTGTGCCGCTTTGCCGCTACAGTTTGTGTGTGGTCATGTGACTGCATGGCTACGTCTGATTGGTGAAACAGAGCCATGTGATTATTTGTTGCTACGTCTGATTGGTGAAACAGTCATGCAGTAGATCCACTGGCAGCTTCTCTCTGGCAAAAATACTGTACAGTAATCCCTCCTCGATCGCGGGGGTTGCGTTCCAGAACCCCCCACGATAGATGAAAATCCGCAAAGTAGAAACCATATGTTTGTGTAGTTATTTTTATATATTTTAAGCCCTTATAAACTCTCCCACACTGTTAACATTATTAGAGCCCTCTAGACATGAAATAACACCCTTTAGTCAAAAGTTTAAACTGTCCTCCATGACAAGACAGAGATGACAGTTCTTTCTCACAATTAAAAGAATGCAAATAGATCTTCTCTTCAAAGGAGTGTCTGCATCAGGAGCAGAGAATTTCAGAGAGAGAGAGCGCGCTCGCAAAGAAAAGCAAACAATCAAAAAATCAATACGTGTGCTTTTAAGTTTGCCGAAGCACCGCAATAAAGCAGCATTTTTTAGAGGAGCATCCGTATCTTCTAAGCAAACAGCCTCTGTGCAAACAGCCCCTCTGCTCACATCTCCTCCGTCAGGCGCAGAGAACATCAGAGAGAGAGAGAGAGAGAGCGCGAGATTAAAGCAAACAATCAAAAAATCAATAAGTGTGCTTTTGGACGCACCTCAATAAAGCGGCATTTCTTAGAGGAGCGTCTGTATCCACTAGGCAAACAGCTTCTGTGCAAACAGCACCTCTGCTCACACCCCCTCCGTCAGGCGCAGAGAATGTCAGAGAGGGTGAGATAGAGGCAGAGACAAGCAAACAATCGAGCACCGCGCAGGAGGCATATCTTATAGCATTGAGGAGTTTTAGTTAATATGTAATACGTGCTCTGATTGGGTAGCTCCAAACCATCCTCCAATAGCGTCCCTTGTATGAAATCAACTGGGCAAACAAACTGAGGAAGCATGTAGCATAAATTAAAAGACACATTGTCCGCAGAAATCCGCGAACCAGTGAAAAATCCGTGATATATATTTAAATGTGCTTACATTTAAAATCCGCGATAGAGTGAAGCCGCGAAAGTCGAAGTGCGATATAGCGAGGGATTACTGTATAGTGTATATATTGGAAAAAAGATAACGATTCGAGTGTTGCCCAATGTAGCGGAGTAAGAGTAGCGATTCTTCTTCACAAGTGTACTCAAGTAAAAGTATAAAGTATGGTGCAGTAAAATTACTCTTTTAAGTACTCAAGTAAATGCAATGGAATACATGGAACGCGTTTCTACCCACCTCCGGTGATGGGAGACTTTAAATTGTTACAATAATAAAAAGAAAATCACAATTGTGACTTTATTTTTCATTTGCATTAATGAGATCAAAGAACAGTCAGGAATCACAGGTTTAGGAGTGACCTAGGAGACAGTTAGGCCTAAGAAATCTCATCCTGAAGACTGATGGGAAATATGTATAGATGGCCAGGTCTGATCTTCACAAGAAACAGTTCGCAGTACAGACTGATTTTTTGAACTGTTATTAAAATCATGATATTCATAAAATCAATATGCAAATCGTGACGTGATTCTAATTTCTGTATGAAAACATTGTGTCAGGCTTCTAAAAAACAAATGAGTAAACAATAATTGTGTATCTTGAATCATTCCTCATGTAAACACCTTGATGTCAAGCACACATCTAGAAAAAGTGCTGCCTTCTATTATTTCACAGGATAAGATCGGGTTAGTTAAGGCTAATCATACCTTTTACACTTTCTGCACTCTGTTTGTTATAATATATTATTTACTGTGTCACAGCACACAGAGTTGACATCTTCTCTGGGTTGAATTAAATGTGGTGATATGTAGGTTGAGATTTGGTCTTCACATTATACCCTACAGTAGATTACGTTGTTTTGCATAGATTTCAAAGCTTCTGTTCATACACATCACAGATACGCCGATTTTATGCTCTTATGTATAGTGTAAGAATTAGATTGCCTTTTCTTCAGACCCTGTGACCCTGTGTTAGGATATAGCGGGTTAGACAATGACTGACTGACTGACTATTACCACAATTTGTCATTAGTGTGCTCAGCCATGCACAAGGGTTGCGTGCAGATGATATTTTGCTCTGCATTACTATCTCCAACCTTCCACTTTCACATGATTGTTATTCAATGCATACTGGAGTTTAGGATCAATTTGAGTAAAAGCATTTTATTTCTGGTGAATTCAAGTGTACGCTTGTATAAATTTGAACAGTTTCTGTTCACTGTGTCTCATTAAAGAACAAGATTGGTATTTTTCAAGTCAAACTTATTATCATGGTATATATTCATATGTTGCATAAAATGTTGTTCTAAGGTATAGCAAATTTTATAAATTAAAAAAATAATAATTACTTTGCGTTTTATGATGGAGCTATTTGATATTCATTTTTGGCACATGATCTCTTGACTTGTCGATATTATTAGACCTTTACCTTTGTCTCCTGACCGTGGTTTTTTCTTTTTTTTTAACTGTCATCTCTTGTTGTTTGAGAACCATTTAATTTTGGTTCCTGAGATGGAGGTATTGTTTAAAAGACTAGATTTGAATAAAAAAGCAAGTCCAACACGTGGACAAAAAATAGAGTGGGGAGAAAAAGAAAACAAACTCTGTTCCCAAATCAAGCCCATGTTTCTGTAATCAGTGTAAAATATGATGTCTGTAGACAGTTTAACCAGAGAGGGCTGCCCATTATCACCCAGGCTTTTTACAATGTCAGTTGAACCCCTAGCTGAAAATCTCCAAAATGTCCAGTGATTAAACAGAAGGACTTGAACAAAAAGTATATCTTTATGTGGATGACATTGTACTCGATATCGCTGATCCATGGAATGTACTGGAGATCCTCTATAGGATTTCTGAGTTCACAATTAACTTTAATAGGAGTGCACAGTTTCCAGGGTTTTGTTGCATTGTGGTTCTTTACTTTGAGTCTACAAACAGTTCAAAGATCTTTTAAGCTATCGTGAGAAAAACTCTCTTTAGAATTTATTTTTTTGCAGTTTGTGTACTTGTGTGTTATCATTGTGTTATCCTTTTGAGTGCCTCCATTTTAGTCTGTACTGTATTGTTTTTAGTTCTTATAGTTGTTGCTACCTTGTGAAAACAGGATGTTATGACCTACAGTGTTATTCACGTGACAATATAACGGTTTGCGTTGCACTTATCCCATTGCCCACATTTCGCAGGATCTAGTGGTGAATTAGCACCTCTTGGCTTTATTACTTATCATTGCTTTTAATTTCGTTTTTTAGATTATTGTTTAGGTTTTGTTTATTTAACTTCTTTTGAACTTTGGTTTCAACTGCAATCTGTTGTTTGACAACACATTTTAATGAGTCCATCTTCTGGCCCCTTTAAATGTCTTTTCTAGTCTACTTTTTCCTCCAAGCAGTACATAAGACTTGAAAGGTTATGCTCAATTACTTAACATTAAGCTGAATCCACCAAAGGCTAGGTCTCCTCTCCTCTCATATTCTGGATTTGCATGGATGGGATATCACGATGAAGTCACCTTTAACAGCCAAGAGTTGTAGACCTCCTCTTGGTGAATGATGTTCTCCACTTGGCCCCTTTAGGCCATGGTCCTCATCTGTCAGTGATAACAGTCAGCATCTCCAAATAGGTACGTGGTTATGGTCACCTCCCAGAAATGGGGGGCCTGTTTTTTCTAGTTCTGGTTTCTCTGGTTAGATCGAGCAACTGTCTAGAATGGAAGACTTCAATATGTTGGGGGTCTTATTCATGGGTAGGGTATAGGTGATGGTGAGATTGACTAATGAATTGGTTCACAGGTTGCAGCTTTGAAACATTCTGCTTGACTGGGCTGTGTTCTTGAATGAAGCTTGCTGTCTGTTGGGTTGGCTGTCAGTGACAGGATTGTGAGTTCAACAGTGCAGTACAACCCCTCTGCATCTCCAGATTCAGGAGTTTACTGAAGTGTTTTGGTATGCAGTTAGGGTGACTGACTCCCAGGGCACTTCCCATGAAAAGTGTGCTGGACACAGCTCACTGGGAGGAGACCAAGGAGCAGTGCTAGGGCACCTTTGGGGGGGCTGGAGGGTTATATTTCAATTTACCTGGGAATTCCCCAAAACTCTTGCTGATCGTAATCCTCACCAGAGGCCTCATATACAAAATTAAGCCATTTTCTTACATTAAAGTCAGGATTTATAAAACATGAATTTGGCGTGAGAATTGGCATATCATTCATGCAGATTTCAACCATCTTTTGGTGTTAGCATTTTAGTGACACCAGGTGGCAGCACAATGGAGTGAACAGGAAATCTCCTTTTGTTATGCATTTCAGTTAACTGACTGGTAATATGAATATTCAATGTGGCCAAGCATGGAAAACAGACATGATGTCAATGATGCGACACGTCAGATGGTGCAATTCTCATTTCATTGTCTATCTTTTGAGTTAAAAACGTTTTTTTATTCTCACCTAACACATGAACGTGAATTGCAGTTGGCAAGAAAAGCTGCAGATTCCTTTCTTAACATGATTTGTCACCGTAAAAATCGTCTCGTAAGTCCAGCACAATTAACAGCAAAATGCTGTGCTGCACACTCAATAAATCTGTAAGAGGGTAAAGCATCATCTGCTATACGTGACTCCAAAACAATCACAAAATTAGTTAAATCATTTCGACATGCATGCTGTCACTCCGTGTCCGGATCTTGTTTTGGCTTGACATAAAGTTGCATGGTCACGATAAAAGCAGGCCCAGAATTTTAAGCGCGGTGTGAGTGCAGGCCAGCAGGGGAGTCGGGACAATCGTACTTGGGCACGGCACACAATAAACGTGCCTAGTGTGAGTACACCCTCAATGTGTACCCAATCTAATTGATCAATAAAAAGAGAGTTCTGTGTGTTGTAGGACATAAATGGCAATGGAGGATCACCTTGGATAAAGGTGTCTGCTAAATAATAATAATAATAATAATAATAATTGATTGGTTTATTAAGAGGATGATGCCGGAGTCTGGACTTACAGCCCCACAAAGGTTTGCTGCATTGTGAACCCAGCGCACAGACATGGAAGGCCAGCACGGGTGACCCAGAGCCTCTCCCTCAGGACATCAACACAATGACAATTCAGAGACCTTTAAATGTTGTACGCTGAATGTAAAGAAATTGTGTGTATTGCAACATTGACGTTTTACTTGGCAGAGTAATTAGATTTTTTTATTACAAGTTTAAAGTTAATGTTCTTAATATCTCGCAGTTGTGTGCACCTAGCCAGTGTCAGTTCATGCTGTGTGTTGGCAGAGGTGCGGGCACTGCATGATGGCACATTGCTATTGCTCTCTCCACTCAGCTGCTCCCACTTTTGATTTTTTCTTTCATTTGTGACTCTCACAGAGAGACAATTAAAAAGTTAGTGATATCCGAGTTCACATCCACTGAAGTTTTGCTTTCTGCCTTTTTCCCTCTGTTCCTCCATGGTTTGAACTTGGTCACATTCTTATAGTGATTTGATCAGGAATATTCAAAAAAAGGCATTTTATGGCATAAATGGTCAGTGACGGGGAGTGACTACGAGCATGTCGCTCATTTTAGATGTCTAAAAGAACTATGAGGTACATATGGTTTTGTCTTTCAAATGTAAGCAAACTTTTAGTATGAATGTATGCCAAGTTTTATACATGAGGCCCCGGGTTTGTGAGTGAATCTACGCAGAGGCAGACCCCACCCGGCCACAAGTTTCTTCCACTGTACATCCCCCTCCAGTTAGCTGTCAGACGCCCTTCATATCCCGATAGCCCCTCATCCACTTGTTTGCTGTCATACCAGGTGGGCCGCTCACCCTCCATGATTATTGTAATGGAGCTGCCTTTATTACATTGCCAGGTTGCTGACAAATTTCAGTCAGCTGGAAAAAACTCGTGCAGTAAAATTCATTTCACAATTACAAAAGAATACACGTTCATGAAAAAAGAAACGGGAATCACCTCAGCTGTTCTGCAAAATGTGATACTCCTGGACGCAGCACTCCTCATTTATGAAAGGCTTCATGAGGAGGGATAAGTGGGCAGAGGAACTGAACGGCTACTTGAGCATGTGATGAGACAACAGTGAAAAGCGAATGCGTGGCATGTGGCATTCAGACTTGAGCACAAATATGTCTCCGGCCTGACGTTTACCATTCTTATTCAGCATTTGTAATGACTTTCACTGAAGAGATGTGTGTCAATTTGCCAAAACAGATTTGTTTTTATTTTCAACAAGCTCCCTGAATGTCTCAAATGCAGGCGGATCCAAAAACGGCTAATGAGCAGGACGGGTGACATTAGATAGGAAGTCCTGCATTTACAGCGTGTTATTGTGGTGTGTCCTACAAAGTGAGAAACAAACGGCCACAGCCTGGACATCAAACAGGGCCACCGCAGCAAGTACTGGAGATCGAGGGGCCGCACCTTCAAAACTTCACGTTCAACACAAGAGCTTTTAAATTTAAATAAAATAATATTTGGGCAAAAGGCAAGGCACTGAAGCAGCCGCAGTGTGTGGGCCTTTTAAAGATACCAGATTCCCCAGGACAACGCAAATGCCGCAACTGTTTATACAATAAAAAAAATATTTATTTAGTTACATTTCTGTTTATTGTATTGTAAATATTTTGGCTTCATACCACTTATCTTTTTTGCTTTTAAATCTGGTGAAAGTTGACGTCCTTCGTCCTGACGTGTGTACGGAGTTTCTGGCGGCCATCGGGGTGGCCTGTACGGGGTGCTCGGTGATTTTTGGCTTATTCCTCAGGTTCTCCCTTTTCTTACTGTAGCTGTGTGCTGTTTTTTGATCCATTTTGTCTTTTGTGCTGGTACGGTACCAAGGGGTCCTGCTGTGTTCCAGCCCTGAACTTTTATTTTTGAGAGTTTACTATACTGTTTGAGCAGGAACCAAATGTTGGATTTGTAGCTCCTCTAATACTCAGCTAGCCAGTCTATGAGGGCGCTTGATTTACAAGCTAGGATGGGAACGGCAGCCACAGCATGAAAATGTGCTAAAAGAAGACGAGGAGCAGCTACTCATCTGTCAAAAGCTTAAAAAGTAATGTGTGCATTCACAGATCAGACGAAACAGGAAAAACTGTAAAATCAGCCTGCTGATGAAAATGCAACGTTAAAAACAATAAATAGTAAAGTAAGTAAGAGGAGTGCCCTGGCGGTGCAGGACTTAGCACTGCTGCCTCACATGTCCAGTGTCTGGGCGTCTCGGTGGCATGTTCTCCCCAGGTCGGGGTTTCCCAGAGATGTCCTCGTCGTGTTCATGTTCCATGCCTCCAGATGCGCCCATGAGACACTCGTACTCTCCAACGGCGTCCTGTCCAGCACGGCTCCTGCATTGGCCTAAACCAGGGGTCCTCAATCCCAGTCCTGGAGAGCCGCAGTGGCTGCAGGTTTTTGTTCTGACCTGGTTGCTTAATTAGAAAGCAATTCTTGCCAATAAAGCACTAACAAGCTATGAAATTAAATTAACTCTGCTATGTCAGGTCATTCTCATATCCTAGATTTTCTTTCCCTTTCTATCATGCAAATGATTTGAAGGCTAAAATGGACGAGGAATTCTCAGTCCTTCACTTTTTTCTCTTCATTTTTCTTCCAAGTATTTAATTAAACCCAATAGTGCAGATAAATACACACAGGTGTAAATGTAAATAAGCTAAATGGAGAAATGCTGCTCTCTCTTGTCATTTGCATGTTATTGATAATAAGGAGCAATTAAAATAGCTGTTTACGACAAAATTAAGCAATAAGGGCTCAAAATCACTAAAGTGAAGCAGAAGTGTTACTTTAGCAATAAGCGCTTTTTATTAAGCAACTGGGTTGGAGCAAAAACCTGCAGCCACTGCGGCCCCCCAGGACCGTGATTGAGGACCCCTGGTCTAAACGGATTGAGTTTAAGAAAGTTAGGTTATGTTGTTGGGAGAAATAAAAGCCATCGACAGGACACAAGCATGTATACAAATCATCCAAATGAGTACATGAAAAAGAAATAAATTCAAAACCAGTCTAGAGAAATACCCACGTTATTGTTTATTTTTTCATTTCATTTGTAAAATTTTCATTTAGAACGATACGATTAAACAGCATATTACAAAATCAAGCTACAGTACTCTCTGTATAGAACTGAAAACCTCATTCTTGTAACATTTGATTCTGAGTAACATATATAATCTTGGTACAGTGACACTCCTGAATATCTGACAATTACTACAGAATGCTGACTGTAAAGATAATTAAGACAAAAAAATAATCACAGTTACAGTTATACTGATTGACTACAATATGATGGAGCCGAACTTGATCAGTTTACTAAATTAACAGTGCAGCTGAAGCAAGTCGACTGTGTGAGGAGAGAGGCAGAGACGCTAAAACAAAGGGAAACTACGACGGGCCAGTCGTGCTCCTCACTCAAGCCTGATGGTCTTGACCAGTAGATGGCAGTATAAAGCTACCACTTTGTTTCCCAGGCCAGTCGATTGCTTCAGATCTTTATTGATTCAATCACAGTTTGTAAACCTAAACGAGTCATCCTATCAGTATCATTAGAATAGTAAGTCTAATCACATATAAAAGGCACTGGCTGTGGCAGTTGAATGTGGATGAAGACAGTGCAGCAAGTGTTTATGGGACACAGAGCAGCTAGTGATAGTACCTTTGATGGACAGCAGGATTCACACGCGGACGATGCTGGGAATGCCGATGGCGTGTCTTTTTGGCTTGCTATGCGGTGTGCACACAATTGTGCTGTCCCAGAAGGACACTTTACAAATGAGAACAGCTGGAGTTTTACGATGACAGAGTAGACATTTGCTAGTTCATCACATCTATTGCCTCCAAAAGCAAACCGAGGACACTTCTGTTTTCATGTACAGTAGTCTGTGGTGTCTCGATCTGAAGGACATCGACAAAGACACAAACCTCCAAAAAGTGCCTAAGATTATCTGAATAGCTGACAGATGAATCAGTTACAGTATCTCCATGCCGCATTGGTATTTCACGTGACGTGACATCATTAGTGCTTTTCAGATTTCAAGTTTACCTTGCCATTTTTAACAAGCATACTAGAATTGCGTATTTGCATTTATTCTCTCAGTAACAGATTTGTGAAAGTAAAACTACACAGTTTTACAAAGGGGAATAATCGATATTATATAGTATGGTTTATGCATTTGTCTAAATAAATACACTTTATAAGCCAGTACTTCCCTTCCGATGGATTCATCAATCAGTCATCCTTCGACAGACCACTACAGCAGTCAAACTGGCATCTGAACGATGAATTAGCCACACATGACGAGTACGGGCAACGTCAGTCCAACTGCAGACATGTCGATGTGCCTACCATGTAAAGAAGTTCTCAAGCTAAACTGACACCTGAGCTGAAGCAGCCGTGGAGGCCGCACTAACGGTGACTCCAAGGTCAATCAGAACAGCAGTGTCATGGCCACTCATTGGGCCTGTTTGCTCGATTCAGTCAAGGACAACTTCTTATAAGACCAGCTAACCGTTCTTTTGAGTGTGAGTCACAAAAGATTAACAGAACTGACGCCTGGCATTTATGTCTCTAAGTGATTGCTTCCTTAATAGAAAAAAATTAAAATAAAAAGTCAGTGAGACTAGAAGATGTGATTTTGAATTTCCCCTTGGGATGAATAAAGTATCTATCTATCTAGAAGTTACACTGGCACTGAACCATTTGGTATTAAAAGAATCTGCGCTCGTGTAGTGACTGTGTGTCTTCAGACTACAATACACACTTCACAAAGCCATGGCGTTAAACTTGATGTAGGAATGATCTCGGCCCGGGGAGTCACCCACAGACGACGCCTGCACATCGCTCCTTAGCCGTGGATCTACTGAGGCGCCAGGCTCCGAACAACACCTAGTAGTGGCTTCCTAAGAAACCGTTATGTTTGCCATTTTGATGTCGACTGATTTTTCTCTAAGAAGATGTGTGATTTTCAAAAAAAAAAACATTTTTATTTCAACAAGCTTCCCAAATGTCTCCAGTGCTGGCAGGTCTCATCAAATAAATTCTCTTAAAATAATTCTGTGGATAAAGTAAGGGGTATTTGACTTTCAAAACTGTAAAAACGGTGCCATAATGTTTTCCAAGTTCTCCTGAGATTGTTCGACAAAGTTGTGCCAGTTTAGGGCACGGCAGCCCACTGTGCTGGGCTTCAGTGCCACACTTGGTTGTTGTCCTTCTGCTCATCTGAGTGAGTTTCCCGTCACCTTCTCTGGTTTTCCTCCCCAAAGACATTCATGTTAGGTCACTGATGTCTTTTTACACCCCTCAGTATGACCCCAAAGTGACCGAGTGTGCTGAGACAGGCATCAGGCCCAGCAGAGCTGAACTGGATTAGGCAACTTTGATAAAGTTTTTCTTTTTTTTGTTGTCAGCTTTAATGTCCCAGCTGACTACCCCTGATGACCACGTCCACAGTGTGAGCAAAAAACCTGCAATGGCTGATATAAAGGGTCTTCTACAGGATTATCACCGCTGTTCAAAAAAGACAGGGTTGCCAAATTTGTGAAAACGTCTTTTGAACCATCTAGAATGATCCGAATTGTGAGGCCTAACATGTCAATGACCTTCACAACAAGGTCAACATGAACAAGTGAAACCCAAAGATTGTTCTTGGCGCTATATTTGTTGTGCAAGATCAGTTTGGTCGTGTGAGCCAGAGTGGCCATGCATGCGCTTTGGTGTGCCTCATGACAGCCCTGCCTGTGGCAGACGATGGCGTTCAGATATAGACGGGAGGACTTTTTCCAGCACTGTACATATTCTTCTCTATTTCTGCATTTCACAAGCAGTTACTGAAGTGTAAACAAAATAACCAACTGAGCTCCAGCCGAGAAAATTCTGTACCAGACAATGGCGTCTGCGTATTTCAGCCTGAGCGTTACTGGGTCGGTGTTCTGCCGTCCTCCTCTAAATATCACCCTGCACGGCGCTGAATGTAACGTTTGGCAGAGGGCCACCGAGGTGTAAAGGATCTCCAGGACTCAGTGGCGTAGCGTGGGTGTCAGCCGCCCGGGGTGGAGGAACATTTCAATTTAAAAGACTAAAATATACAGTAATTCTTGCCGCCCCAACTACGCTACACCACTGCCAGGACTAAAGACTTCATCTTTGATTAAAGAGTTTTGGGAAAATCCGAATTTCATCTCGCTTCCCTTTTCATTCTATAATCAAAATTGTTGGGGGCCACCGTTCCAGTGTATTCACCATGCAGTCTCAAATCATAAAGTGATGGCTCATCTTTAAGCAGAAGTCAAAACCTACAATACTTTCTTTCCTAGCTGTACTGTTGTTTGAGTCTTAGAAAAGAAAGATGGGCAATTCATATTTCAAAACTCTTAAATTCTTAGCTCAATGAGCTGCTGTTGGCCTTAACATATCTTATGATTACACCGGAATAAAAAAAAAGAAAAACACGTATAAAGCCATCTACACCCGAGTGGGCCGCATGTTCACAGGCAACAGCATTCAGCCTAAATGATTTTAAGAGCCTTATTTCATTTTAAGTCATTTAGAGCAGACAATCGATTGAAAGTGTGACATATTCTCATATTAATAACATAAAAAAGAACTAAAGAGAAACCTGTACTCTCTTCTGACATTTTCACAACCACATGGAAATGCACAACAAAGCCCTCTTCAAAGCCTTCACTGACATAATGAGATACTGAAAGCTGATACGAGCACCCAGAAACATAACTCATATTCCAGAAAGCCAGGAGAAGACCACTTGATTAGAAAGGCTGGAAATTGGAATTCTTAGCACAGTGACAAGGGGGGCATGAAAACACAGGGGTGAGCTGCTTAGGTTGGGGCTCAAGTACCGCCATTTGGATATTATTGCCAGTTTCCAGGTTATTTATCTTCATTCCTTTCACATTTCATGCCGTTTGTTGACAAGAATCGAGCAGCAAGACAGAGAACCGTCGACTTTTGCCATCTGTGTAAGGGGCACCGGGATCAGCATGTGGTCCTTCAATCTCTCAAACACCTGGGGACAAACGAGAAAACAGAATAGGATAAGCAGACGGCTGGCGCTCCGTGTGTTCTGTGCACAAAACTTTTACACATCTGCAAGTTCTCGCATTATTTGTAAGATAAAGGATGAAACTGTCCCCGGCTATTTTCCCCCCTTTAACCTACTGGAGTTTCAGGAAGAACTTCTGGGTGGCATGTGGGTGTTGGGGTTAGGGAACAGGGTCTGGTCCACACTCGGGATTCTGGAAGTAAAATGGGCATTGCTTAGGGAACTATTACAGTGGAGCTGTAGCTGCTTGTTTCATGGAGCTCCAAGGGGTGATGGGAGTCTGCTACCTCATCCCGATTTCATGTTCCATTTAGCAACAGGGCCCAGAACATGTCACGCTTGTGGTCCCCATGTAAACTCTAAGAGTATGAAGCTGCATTCAGCCGAGTTTCCAGATTATCACAAAGTGTTTTTTATCAACTGCGAAACAATATAAGCAGACATGACTTTGTCAGGAAAGTGCTTTTCCTTGTTAGAATTGGCCCAAAACAGTTCAAACGATGACCATAATGCACTATTAGCAGAAGCAGCAGTACAGCGGCCTCCAGAGAACGTCACATCAGTAGACGGGGTCAAGGATTCATCCGGCTGCTGTCTGAGCTCCTAGATTACGGCAGCAGAGGCACTCGCAGCTGGCTCTGTGCTGGCTGCTTGACGGCGTTAGGGGACTTAAATTAGTCATGTTGGGTACTCTGAAGTGATGTGATGCATTAGCTGTAAATGGCCCACTTAGATCTGAGTTCATTACAGAAACTTCTGAAAGACAATGGTAATTCAGATTGTCGCAATCAAGTACAGTCGCTTCATTCTTACATTTTCATGTCTTTGGCATTCTGGTCTTGGCTGTAAGGAGTCTGAGTCTCTCCCAGCTGTGATGAATAGAAGACAGAAAGCTCCAGAAATCTGTGCAGAGCAGTAAACGGCCGGACAAGCTAACACTGGGAGAAAACGTAGCTGTGACACAAAAGGCAACCCAGGACTCCGCTCCATCAGCACATCCTCTTTGGTCCTTTTTGCAAACACAGCAGTTGTTAACCTTTATTGGCCTCTTAGTGGTTAGGACTGTTGAGTCGGAGAGTCAGGGACTTGAGTTCATTTTAAAGCAGCACTCTGTGTGGTGTCTGCATGTTCTTCTCAGGATTCCTCTCACATGCTAGATATGTGATAACACTGGATGATAAGCTGGTTAACATGACTGGTCTGCCTACATTGGCCCTGTAATGGACTGGTATGCCACCCAGAGTTGGTTTCTGCCCTGCACCTGATGCTGCCAGGTGTTGTTGATGCTTCACCAATTATGAAACTGGACATTAAGGTTCAGAAAATGGATAAATGGAAGGATCCTAACAAATTCAAACCTGTAATTAGTCCTTTTTATTTGGTTATTTCACTGGTATGCAATTATCAGTCTTGAGTCCCCGGTATATAACTCCAAGATGTGGGCCACAAACAGGAATGAAACATAGTAGCAGTAATAGTATTAATAGCAGTATTGTCATATGTAAAGACTACAGTACGAGCATGACAGACCAACATGCAACACTTCGCCACTCTGTGGTGCCACCATAAACTACCTAAACTAATAACTTCAGGCTATTAAAGAGGAATTCAGTTTGTTGTTGTTCTCAAACATCTGAGAGGACCAAAGAGCTGACAAGAGGAGCTGTGCATGAATGCGGAAACACTGGCCCTCCTTACAGTGAGATCTCCACACCTAACACATGGCTTGGCTTTTCTCAGGGCTGCTTCTCAACTGGAAGAAAGCAATTTCCCAGAACCCGCGGTCTGTTTTAAAGCAAAATAAAGTGTGTTTTAACAAATCTGCACATTTCACTTTGATTCCTAAACAAGAACACCTTTTTCCAAAATATGTTCCATGAGTCTTTGAACAATTCTGGGCATTGGTAAATCCTCATGGGCTAATCCTTCAAAGTATGGACTGTCTTCAGAAAAATAAAAAATGATCTCTTTTCCAAAACGTGTTCCAAGTCAAAATTTCTACACATCCACATATGCTGCAGCCTTAGAAATTCCACTTCTGTGATGTCATGATGGGTTTTGCTGTCGCTTCAAGCAAATTCAGAAAGTAGACTTGTTTTTTTTTGTCTCTTAAAATCGAGCATTTCATTTCTCTCTGAGTAGACTACAAATCAGACTTTCAGTAGCTTTTTATGGAATGCGTTTTGTTAATGATGTCTCAAAAAAAACAAAAGCATCAATTAGATGTGATAAGGATAGCAAGGCTCCCATGCCGAGTCTTTTGACTTATTTAGCCCCACGTCCCTTTAGTGTGTGTTAAACCAAAGCCGAAGAAAAGATCAAGAAGTCGGTGACATTACGTCGTGTTTTACATTAGAACTTGAGATGAACTGAAAAGGAGATAACAGCAGGGCTGCGTAAATTATCAGCTAAGCCCATCTAATTGGTGGAAAACTCTGAAGTGCAATAAATTCTGAACATCAACTGTGAAGGCTGCCGACTTTCCATAGCTATAAGCGTAACACGCAGACCCTGTAATGTGCATACATGTTCCTACAAGGCCCTCTTAGATGTGCTGTGCAGATTAGAGAAGCACAAAGAAGAGTTCTGGCACTGCCATTCTTCTCTTTTGTACAACACACCAGGACTCTCTGTGGCTACCAGCAAAATAACTGAAATGCACTCTTTAATTGCTTTACCATTTGTTTCTTATGCGCTGCAGTGATATTGTTGTGAAAATCCGTCAAGACTATTTATTGCTATAACAGTAAAGGAAATTATAGTTGACTGACAGATATGGGAAGAATGTCCAGCATATTGTGGAAAGCATATGAAAGTTTTTAATTAAAACAGCATGACATGGGTAAGGCCTCTGATTTCAATTAATCAACTTTTAGCCTATGTTTTATACATAACTTTTTGAAACCTAATGCGTCAAGTGTCAACGTCAATTTATAACATTTGAAGTTTAGCCTAAAATGTACCGCATGTCATGCCGGAGCAGATCACATATCTTAAACAGGGAATATTTTTGTAATATATATTTCTATCAAAAGGAGTAGGCTGTGACACTTAAAACACACACACACTCACTAACAAATATATCTATATGGGACAATGGCACATTTTTCCTTGATGCCCCCTTTTTTCTACACAGTTTAAAATTACTAATCAAACAATTCAGAGGTGACTAAAGTGCACACTGCAGGCTGTCATTTCAGGGTATTTGCATACATTTTAGTCACAGCGTGTAGAAATGACAACACTTTTTGTATATGTATGCCCCCCATTTTAGGGCACCATAATGTTTGGGACAATTGGTGTCCCAGGTGCTTGTGATTCCTCAGGTGTATTGTATTGTTTCATTAGAGCACACATAAGATAAATGCCTAGGCTTGCTTCTACCCTATGGTTGTCATTTTCAACATGAGGACAAGAGCTGTGCCAATGAAAGTCAAGGAAGCCATTACAAGGCTGTAGAACAATGTTCAAACTTTAGGGCTACTTGAATCAACTGTCTGGAATATCATGAAGAAGAAGGAACACACTGGCGAGCTCAGTAATCGCAAGGGTCTGGCAGGCCAAGGAAGAATTCTCACTGTGCTAAAGAAAAAGTCCCAAATGCCTATCTGACAGATCAGACACAGTCTTCAGATGTGTATGTGTGCAAGCCTACGATCCGCAGAAATACAGAGTCCACACTGCAAAATGCAAACCACTAATTAGCCACAAAAACAGGATGGCCAGATAACCGTTTGCAAGAAAAATACTTAAAAAGCCTGCATAATTCTGGACAAAGGTCTTGTGGACAGACAAGGCAAAGATGAATCTGTATCAGAGTGATGACAAGAGTAAAGTGTGGAGACGAAAAGAAACTGTCCAAGAGCCAAAGCCCATCAACTCATCTGTTAAACGTGCAACAGGTATTGGCACACTTGTCTTCATGGATGATGACAGTGGCACAATGAATTCTGAGGTGCACAGAGACATCTTACCTACTCAAGTTCCAGTAAACGCCTCCAAAATTATTGGATGAGGCTTCAACCTACAACAAGATAATGATCCCAAACATACTGCTAAGGCAACACAGGAGTTTTTTTAAAGCTTAAAAATGCAAAATTCTTGAAAGGCCAAGCCAGTCACTCAATTTAAGTCAAATTGAACTGAAGAGAGTTTTTAAGTGGACATGTCCTGAAACGAGCAGGAGCTGAAGATGGTTGCATCAGAGGTCTGTCAGAGCATCACCAGATAAGATACTCGGTACCTGGTGATGTTTATGAACGCAGACTTGAAGTAGTCACTGCGTACAAGAGATACGCTAAATATGACTGATTTAATATACCCACCATTCCTATGTCCTAAACATTATGGTGCCCTAAAATATGTGCCCATGGAGGAAAAAATGTCATTTTCTGCATGGTGTGACCAAAATGAATACAAATACCCTTAAATGAAAATCTGCAATGTGCACTTTAAAAATTTAAATCACGTAATTCAGACGTGATTAAACTGTGAAGAAGAGGGGTACATCAAAAAAAAAGTGTCTTTGTCCCAAATATTATAGAGAGCACGGAATATATACAGAGAAAGACAGAGAGAGACAGAGAGAGAATTAGAACATTAGATCAGTCTAGACGAGAACAGGCCACTGGGCATAATAAAGCTCACCAGTCCTTTCCACTTAATTCTTCTAAAAAACATCAAGTCTAGTTTTTAAAGTTCCTAAAGTCTTACTGTCTGTCACACTGCTTGGTAACATATTCCATGTGTCAATGGCTTTTTGTGCACAGAGAAACTTCCTAATGTTTATGTGAAATTTACCCTTAACAAGTTTCCAACTGTGTCCCCGTGTTCTTGATGAACTAATTTTAAAATACAAGTCTCGATCCACTGTTCCCTTCATAATTTTAAACACTTCAATCATGTCACCTCTTCATCTTCTTTTGCTTAAACTGTAAAGGCTCAGCTCTTTTAATCTTTCCTCATAATTCAACCCCTGTATCCCTGGAATCAGCCTAGTCGCTCTTCTCTGGACCTTTTCTAGTGCTGCTATGTCCTTTTTGTAGCCCGGAGACCAAAACTGCACACAGTACTCAAGATGAGGCTTCACCAGTGCATTATAAAGGTTGAGCATAACCTCCTGTGACTTGTACTACAAACATCAAGGCGCTATATAACCTAACATTCTGTTAGCCTTCTTGATGGCTTCTGAACACTGTTTGGAAGTTGATAGCTTAGAGCCCACTATGACTCCTAAATTCTTTCTCATAAGGTAGACTCTCGATTTTCCGACCGCCCATTGTGTATTCAAACCTAACATTTTTACTTCCTATGTGTAATACTTTACATTTACTGACATTAAATTTCATCTGCCACAAATCTCTCAAGCCTGCTGTCTAAGTCCTTCTGTAATGATATAACGGATTCCAAATTATCTGCTAATCCACCTATCTTGGTATCATCTGCAAACTTAACCAGCTTGTTACTTATATTCCTATCTAAATCATTTATGTATATTAAAAATAGCAGCAGCCCTAGCACTGACCCCTGTGGAGCACCACTCTTAACATTAATTCTTCCCTGAACAGAAACACAGCTTTACTGAAAAGCCAAATGTGGACTTGATGTTTTGTCACAACTGATGGAATTCACACTAGAAATGATAAAGGCAGCTGACCATGGCTTCTCTTTGAATGGGTGTACAGTTAACATTCCTTCAAGCAGAGTAAGGAACTAAGGTGAAGGAGCAATAATTGTAATGGGTACAGCGTCTTCAATCAAGTTATAAAACTTGTGGTTGATGACAGGCCTTTAAATGAAAGACATGAACGCATGGCTGTAATGAAATGTGGCTTTAGACATTATGAATAACCCCTCACTCCAAACAAGTTTCCCAGCTGAGGATAACACCATTTTGAGAAGCTTGGAGGGCTTAATGTTTGAGTAAAAAAATAAAATGAAAATGAAGGGACAGTGGACACATTTCCAAGAATGAGAGACATTTAAATGTTGGTGTAGGCCATAGAGCCTGATGGGACATTTAGCCACCTTTACAGGTAGGTGTAGACAAGAGCACAGATTATTTTATACTTCTGGGTTTATTTAGTTTGATCTCTGCACTTTTCCTCCTCGTGAACAGTTAACACATTTTCTGCCTTGTTTTTACATTAGACCTGAAATAGTACAAGGTATACGCAGACATTGAGGATCATAAATGATATCTGATGCTAGTGGGACAGCCCTTCATTATTCATTTATTTTGCAGAATGAAACTCTATTTTTTACTCCTAGTGGACAGATGTTAAAAAAATTACTTCTTAGTTAAATCTAGGAAGCTGTTCAGAGGAAAGCCTGTAAAAAGAAAAGTCCAAGAAAAGTACATTCCAAGACCTTCAACGTGCCCTTGTTGTGGCTGATTTGTACATTAGTAATCCCTTTTCACTTCACATTCCCAGACGTACGCAGGAATTTTGTTTAGGGAGACTTCACTAAACCTTAAGAAAGGTCACTGGTAAAACAATTCCTGCACAGTCCAATGCCTATTTCTACTAAACCAGCACCATAAACCTTCTGAAGGAAGTAATATAAATTTACACTTTGAACTGAATGCAGCATAAATTAAAATACTGTGCGATGTAAACCCACAGACGTCAGGCAAATGAAAGTACAGAACTGAAACTTGGGAGTGTGACGCAGAACAATTCAAGTAGTCTATTTAATTTAATATTGTTTCTTTGTATCAGTATACTGCTGCTGGATTATGTGAATTTCCCCTTGGGATTAATAAAGTATCTATCTATCTATCTATCTATCTATCTATCTATCTATCTATCTATCTATCTATCTATCTATCTATCTATCTATCTATCTATCTATCTATCTATCTATCTATCTATCTATCTATCTATCTAGTCAACTGTTGGAAAAATAAAATCCAACTGAACAATAAATAATGAAATCCAGAGCACTGTGTGTAGAGTTTGGCCTTAACAAAATAGCACAGAGAATGCTAATTCACTTTTAAGGGACAACTAGCAAAAGGCTGCTCCAGTAATGACTGGGTCTTTAAACTGAGAACTGACATATTGGTGTCAGTGCCTTCCAGCTATCATTTGTTCTCTGATGGACTCTTTTGTACCTACAATACTTTTGCAACTTCTCGTGTCCTGTCAATCAACTCTTAAGCACTCTCAGGTTAACTTTTATTTTAAATTATTCACTTACTTCATGTTCTTGGACTGCTCCCTATCTTATTACTTCTCATGACACTCTGGTATGTTCTGGTATGGCTACTGGATTAAGTAACATGGCATATAGCCACGTCCTTGGTCACACCATCAACCTGCATGCTGCTGTTCCTAACCACATCTCCAAACGCTACTTCACGGCCCCATGAGGCTTCTCTGCGCAGCACACTAGCTTACTTACACACGCACCTTACCTGACTCTCGGCTCAGCTGCTGAGTAATACCTGGCCTTCTTGCTTATTTTGTTTTCTTCTTTGATTATTTTTTGTTTCAGTCTGTTTTTTGGTGCACTTGCTTTTTTTTGCTGGCTTTGACTGTTTCTTAGTGCACACTGATAAGTAAAACCCTTTGTTCTCTCTTGAGAGCTCTGACAAATGAATCTATGTTGTCAGCAACCTTAAAGTAACCAATACTAAATAACAGATCTAAGTAAGACCTATTTCTAGAACACTGATTTTAAACACAAACACACACACGAGGATTCAATGATGCAATTGTAGGTTCAAAAGGGGTACTAAACTAATGACATTGGTAAATGAAGATATGTGCATTACACAGAATAAGACAATAACACAAAACCAATAACAGAGACACAACTTACAAAAACAGATACAGAATTTATAGCAATCATACTGAATCTGTCGTAAAAGTCCTCTAGTTACAAATGAAAAGGAATCAGTTTAGTTATGTGATCAATGGCTGATGAAGATCAGTTTCCTAAAACAGTACAATTTATGTCTTACTATACTCTGGTGTGGAGAGTGGCTCAGCAAAAGCCTGGTCTGAAGATGGCCAGGTAAGAGCAGAGGTGCACTTGTGCTGGCAGTTTTACTGACACTCTGTGTTACGGGTGGTCCTGCACTGCCCGGCCTTACTGGTAATACTTTACTTGCTATGGCTGGCAATGCTGCCTCCTCAGAAGTGGTTTCATTTTTTTTTTTCTTTACTCTTATTGAGCATGTATTGTTGGACGGGTACTGAGGTGGAACTGTACCCTGGAACAACTGTCACTGGCAGAGTCTAAGAATACTTCTAAGGGAGTCCTCACCTTAAAGCTACACTTTAGATTAAGTAAGTAGTTTGGCACATTTCAAAGGACACACACAGACCAACTTCAAAATGTAATATGTTTAGCCATCACACTGTCCACACACCGCCTCCCATACCCCACTCGGGGCCAAATTAGGATTTGAGGGTGCCCACATTTATTGTATTTGTTTATATATTTAAATCTGTGCCACAATAAACCTGGTAGTTGAGTGGACCTAAATGTTTTATGATTTTGTTGCCAACCAAACCATCTTGGTTTAAGCCTACTGGTGATCATGTTGCCTTGAGAGAAGTTATCACTACAAAAAGGACATAGCAGCGCTAGAAAAGGTCCAGAGAAGAGCGACTAGGCTGACTCCAGGTCTACAGGGGTTGAATTATGTGGAAAGATTAAAAGAACTGAGCCTTTACAGTTTAAGGAAAAGAAGATTAAGAGGTGACATGATTGAAGTGTTTAAAATTATGAGGGGATTAGTACAGTGGATCGAGAGTCCACCTTATGAGAAGGATTTAGGAGTCATAGTGGACTCCAAGCTATCAACTTCCTGACAGTGTTCAGAAGCCATTAAGAAGGCTAACAGAATGTTAGGTTATATAGCACGATGTGTGGAGTACAAGTCACAGGAGGTGATGCTCAACCTTTATAATGCACTGGTGAGGCCTCATCTTGAGTACTGTGTGCAGTTTTGGTCTCCAGGCTACAAAAAGGACATAGCAGCACTAGAAAAGGTCCAGAGAAGAGCGACTAAGCTGATTCCAGGGCTACAGGGGTTGAATTATGAGGAAAGATTAAAAGAGCTGAGCCTTTACAGTTTAAGCAAAAGAAGATTAAGAGGTGACATGATTGAAGTGTTTAAAATTATGAAGGGAACAGTGGATCGAGACTTGTATTTTAAAATGAGCTCATCAAGAACACGGGGACACAGTTGGAAACTTGTTAAGGGTAAATTTCGCACAAACATTAGGAAGTTTTTCTTTACACAAAGAACAATAGACACTTGGAATAAGCTACCAAGTAGTGCGGTAGACAGTAAGATGTATGGGACTTTCAAAACTCGACTTGATGTTTTCTTGGAAGAAATAAGTGAATAAGACGAGTTTTGTTGGGCTGAATGGCCTGTTCTCATCTAGAATGTTCTAATCTCTTTAACCTGACATATTGTTTATTTTTTTGGCATTTGTTGTAGCATCTGTTGGTCTAGTTTGGGCAGCCATCATCCTTTCTTGCACCTGCGTAAGTTGCTCCAAACAGCAAAAGAGATTATAGGTTTTACATACCAGCATACATTAGTAAATTAAAATACCAGATCCAATCAGTGATCAACAGTGAAAGGAGAATGCACAGCCTACGGACAGATAACTCTATAAATATGATAAACCCAAAGAACACTGGTTTGTACAAATTTCATTTGAAAGGATTGCAATATATCCCAGGAAAATCCACAAAGTGCTCCCATAACTATTGATGAAATGGACATTCTCAGTATATTAAGTACAAGGAGCATGCTTAAAAGAGAGTGCAACACAAGACACAGAATCAAACAAGAGGACATGATGTTGCCATAACTGCTGTTGCAGAAGACGAAGCCGATGAGGAGAGCTACATAATAGGAGGTTTTGTCCCAGCTGAGCTCTTAATCACTTTGGTCCTACACAATCAGGGATGGCCAGAGATGGTCATCCATCACACAGAGCAGAGACAGCCCAGTGCGCTGCTGGGCTGTGCAGTAATGAGGTTCATAGTTTTGATTTATGATTTTATCTTTTTTTAACAGGACGTGTATAAAGCTGATAAAGCAGCTGTGAATACTTTGTATATGAAGTAACTATAACCAAATTCTCCATATTTATGGGTGTCAGATTGCTGTAGCCTATTGCTCTATTTGTATTTTTATTTTATCTGTTTCTGTAATGGTCATGTAGTACCCATGCTCAAATTTAAAGAATTCTCTAGACAAAAGGGCAAGGTGGCAGCTGAACAGACAGGGCCATCTACAGATCTGAGACTTAAAGGCTGTGTGGTGGCAGCTCTCAGCAATCATAGTGGGTGTAGACACATTCAAAAGAGCTTCCAGATGTTACTGAGGAAATTAATAAATAATAAATAAATTATTTTTTTTCCTTCTAGGAAGTGTGAACTCCTTTTAAAAAGTTAATGAAAACACATTAATTGCAAAGTGTTTGTCCACAATTTTCATAATTAATTATATAAAGAAAAAAATAAATAAAACAAACCGTGACGCCACAGTGACCCATTAGTTAGTAATAATAATAATAACACTTTACATTTATATAGCACTTGTCTCACTACTCAAAGCACTACCACACAGGGAGGACCGGGAACACAAAACCATGATCTGCCCAGTCAGTCGCCATGTAGAGTTTACATATTCGGTCCTTGTCTATGGATAACCTCCATCCCAAAAGATGTGCAGTTCAGGGTTAGGCTCAATGGGATATTCTCAGCTGACTTGTTGTCTCATCAATGGCTAGTTCTGCCTTTACGTCTGATGCTGCTCAGAGAGGCTTTGTCACCACACAATTCTGCAACTGGGCTAAGAAAGCTCACCAATGGAACAAAATGAAGACCAATAACATGATCTAAACATTATTTTCGCATCAAGGAAAGAATACAAACTGATAAACAAGTCTTCTAATTCAAGTACTAAGAAAACACCTTATGTGAGTTATTAATGAGCAAAAGTTAAATATAAATCAAAATCATCAACATATCAAATTCTGAACTGTGCTGCCTGCTGTATTGACTTTCAATATGGTGTCCTAGTTTTACTCCAAGCAACTACATTTATTTTTCTCTCACAAGCTATAACCAAGCATTCAGTTTACATGGTGTCTTCAAAATCAACCCAGTGTGCCTTTCTGTTTCGCCTTTTTTGTACCTCTTGTCACAGATATATATCCCATGCAGGGTGGACTTCTGATTTCCTGCCTTGTGCTTATTGTCCGTGGAGCAGCTCTGCTTACATGCAATGGTTAGCAGGATAAACTGGTTGCAAAGACAGATTTACCGTCAAGGGGCAGCTGTATTAAAACCTCTGAAAAGTAACTACTGGTTTACGTTGCCATAACTTTCACATTGTCTAGACTAGTGTTTCCCAACCTTTTTCCTTTGGTGGCACAGTTTTTGTAACCAAAAACAGCCCAAGGCACACCACGATCTTACTAACCACAAACTGGAGAAGCTGGTAAAAAGGAGCTCCGAGTTCGAGATCAGCATTTGCAGACATGGCACTTAGTTGCTGCATGCTTTCCTCTCCTTCCTAGGGTCTTATTGGGCCCTGCTCCAGCCCTATGTGTCCCTTTCCTGCCTGCAATTCTTCTTATAGATTCATACTTATAAATTCATTTCAGAAATCTGGACGGAAGCTAAACTGCAACTGTCAAACTGTGCAGTAGTTGAGAATGCATTGTAAACAACACTATAAAAACTGTCCAATACTATTTTCTAATATGCCACAAAAAGAGATGTAAAACGATAGAAAGGAAGGTAAAGGTTGCTGTGTTATCTGTTTAGACCAGGCGTAGGAAACGTTGGTCCTGGAGGGCCGTAGTGGCTGCAGGTTTTTTTTATTTTATTTTTTAATGTAGTGTTCTTTTATATTGTAGATTTTTTCCTTTCCAAAGATATAATCTAATTTGATTTGAAGCCTAAAACTGATCATTTTCAGTCTGTCACATTTTTGTCTTAATTGTTTTATTAAACCAAACAGTGCATGATAAATCCACACAGGTGTAAATGGAAACAAGTTAAATGGCATTAGTTGCATCTTATTGCCAGTAAGGAGCCATTAAAAACACTGAATGCAGCTGCTTAAGATTGAAATAATCAATTAAGGGTGAGGAACCTTAATAAGCAAGACCACTAAAATGAAGTATCAAAATGTCACTTGAGCAATAAGTGCTTCATCAGCAATAACTGGCCTCCAGCCACTACGGCCCTCCAGGACCGATGTTGCCTATTCCCAATTTAGACATTTCCGACTAGTTCATCTAGTGGACAACAGCTCACCAGATGCTTCTTTCAATAAAAAGACAACTTGTGTCTCATCTTTTTCCATTACAGCATCCAATAATCTTTTTTCTTTCTCCTAGTTTGCCTTTTATCTTTAACATGTCATCTACCAATATCAGTGCCTTCTCTAGTGAGCCTTTTTTTCTCATGATGTAACAAGTACAGTATTTCATCTCTAGTTTTCATACAGAATTGTAGCATTTAGCCTGGTTGGGACAGGTCTAAAGCCCACTAATCATCTGCAGTACCATAGTTCACAAGTGGAGATTTTTCTTTTGGCCTTAAGTTGCTACCGTGACTGTTGTTATTATTGAGACTTGTGCCACTATTACTTATTTGAATTTTATAATTGGCTTGTTCAGGAGTGTCACTTCCTACAGTTTCAGTTTTTACACCTGCCATTCCCGAGCACTTTAATCAAAATTCTGTTCCAGAATTCTCTTAGGCAGAATGCATGTTATCTGGGTATCCTCATCAATACTGCTAAGAGCGGGGTCAGAAAGTCATACAGGCAGGATGAAACAGTCTAAGAAAAGTTGGAGAGGTCAGGAAGTATTACTGTAAATGTAAACATTTTCCATACGATTGCGAATGATTGAAAATGTTAAAAAAACACTAAAATTGAGTAATGTGAACACAGAATTGAGAAGTATAATTAAAACCAAGACAAATCTATATTCAATAGAGTTTTAAAAAGTTCCAAAAAGTACACAATTTATTCTTGGCAGGCTGTTCATATCCAGTGGCTCATAGTTAAATGGCCCCGATTATCTTGTGCAGGTGTCTTTAAGAAATTTGGAGTGCCCATTACAATTACAAGTATTTTGTTTGATGCTGCTGTTGTTGTTCTTTGAGGGAATTTTCAATTTATAAACCACAGCCTGTCAACTTTTCAGTTTATTGTTTTCAGGCAAGCATTCTTCTCGGTTATTTAGAAGTTTTGATTACATTACTGTAAAAAAGTAAAGCTTACTGTGCTGTAATTACTAGCACAATTTTATCTTTCTTTATGCAGACTACAATCACATTTCCAACTTTCCATTTCTAAGAAAGTTCTCCCTACTTAAGTGGTTGTTGGAAAACATTTGTCAGCAGTGGCTGTTCCTTATGTCAGCGTTACAGACACCGGGGATCCGTTGGTTTTTGTGAAGTGAGTCACATCTCACTCTTTTGTTTAAAAACATAGATTCGTTTTCTTCTGTCTAAGGCACTTCATTCATTATTTAATTTGAAAAGCTTAAATATTTACTTACCGTATATACTCGCAGATAAGTTCTCCCGAGGATAAGTCGGGACTTGATTTTACAGTATAATTTCTGGTATTTTATAATGTCGGTCGTATAAGTTGATTGCGGAAAACTCCCACTATTGGTCCAAGGGATTATGATATGCTAGCGCCCACCTGAGAGAGTAACAACGGAGCACACTACCTTTTTTTTTCTATGTGGGTGCGACAATGTGCTGTATCAGCGTGTGCTCCTAACCTCTCTCTCTCACTCGCTATTGAGCCTACGTGACCACACGGTAATTCCCGAACTATTCTGAAGCAACATCTGCACTGTTTTGTATTTTTTGTATCTCGCACCCTCATACACCTTTATCGTAAGAGCACCCCTTAACTACAATGGAGCGTTCAATCAGAAGGAAATATGAAGCTGGTTTTAAATTAAGCGTTGTCGAAGTAGCAAAAGAAATTGGTAACTGCGCTGCTGCAACAAAATTTGATGTGTCTGAGAATCTGGTGCTGATTGGAGGAAGCAAGAAGATGTTAAAAAAAAAATGAAGTGTCACATTTTTGAGCGGCGTATAAGTCGGGGTCTGATTTTATGATTGATTTTTCAGGTTTCAAGACCCGACTTATACCTGAGTATATATAGTTGTTCATTGAGTATTTTCTTGCACATTTTTCATGACATTTACATGTGTATCTGAATTTTCTTTTTTTTACTTGAATAGTACTGGAAGGATCCATTGCGTTTTGTCTTAGCTCAACTGCAATTCTTTTCTTGTTTCCTTTGTAACACTCTAATGCTTTCTTTGTTCTTTATTTACATTGTCAAAATGGGGATAGTTTTAGTCTTCAAATTATTTTGTTTGTTTTTGAAATGGACTTATTTTGCAATTAATACCCACAGTATAAAGATTTTTGTTTTTCCATTGTCCAAATCAATGCTTTCTGAAACGAAGTCTTCAATGATTGCTTGTGTGTATTCAAATTATGCTTCAGAGGATTGGTCACTTCTGTCTCTCTTACTCTGTCAAGAAAAACCAAGCTGAGGGATGAAGCAGCTTTTCCCTTGAGCACAATTTCCATGTCCTCTCATATCTTTCTAACTGCCTTTTCACAGTTTGGAAAGTAAAACAATGTAAGGTCAGAACATCTTTTCTGCTACATATATGTCTTATTTTGTTAAAAACAGCTGAGCCCTGTGATGGACTGACATCCTACACAGCATCCAAGATACTGGGATATGGCAAAATTGAATTATTACGCGTGCCAGGAGTTGTTTTGTTAAATTATGCTGAATACGATGCAATCTTTGACTTGCCACAATTTGGTGGTATGATAACAAATTTGATTCACTGCAACTATTGATATAAATTTACAGATGAAGAGATGGATGCTACACAGAAATAAAACAAAAATAACTTCAATAAAATCAACTCACCTTTGAGCTTTCTGGGTACTCCTCTGGTGGGGAATGCAGCAAGACGTGTCCTTTGTTTGGAATATTTAAATAAATGCAGTTTGCAGCCGCATCGTCAGGAATGGTCAACTTGTCATATCGATAATCACTCATTTGCTGTATGACCTAGAAAATTGCAGCCAAATGATATATAAGAACCTGACACATCCACATTTTCTGTACAAACAGCCTATGAGAAGGTGCCTTTTTTGGGAAGTCAGCAATCTATTTTTCTACAGTGAAAATAAAAGGACAGAGATTCTTGTGACCCGACATTTGTGCGATAGACATATGCGCGCCGACAAAATAGCGCAGATTAAAACGTGCCGTCAAAATCGCCCTGACAAAATCTCGAAAGTTTCATTAAATATGAATTACTAGTTTAAACCATATATAATAATGTTTATTTTAGAAGTCAATATTATGAGACGCGGCATGCCATCAGCACGGCACACAGATAGTCCTTAAGATCACGCCCTGCATGTGTAGGAAGAATTGCAGCAAGGGCGTCGCACTCTCGTGGTCTCTCTCACGATTTTGTCCGTCGCGGTTTTGTCGGCGCGCATATGTCTATCGCGCTTTTGTCGGTAAACCGAGATTCTAGCCCACTTCAGTGTCCATGCAAAAAAGCTGCCCATTCGCCTGTACTCAGCAACTGAAATCATCAATCAACCTGAGGAGTCCATGGACTGTGGAAGTTCACAAAGTTAGATTGTAGATCATGATAACAGAACGTTGGATACAGTTCTATGTTTCACGCATTTTTTTATTAAGTCAATAATAATTTAATCTTTAGATTTGCTTAAGGTAATGCACTTAAAACAAACACACTATAAATTAAAATTGACAATTTATTTAGTTGTTTCAAATTTGCTTTGCATTTTTGTGTATCCGTTTAAAGAGTGGTAAAAGCTACAAAAAAATCAATAATAAATAATAAAAAATAATTTCAGTCAATTCCTTTAAAGAATAAGTTCAATGCATATGCATATTTATTTTCATAGTATGACTTTTTACATGTGTGTCATGTGAAACATTTATCATAAGGTAGGTAGGCTATGTAGTTTCAATACAAATGATGGCTAATATGGAGCTATATTCTACAAAATATAATTATTAGTACAGCTATACATTTTCTATTAATGACTACAAACAATCTTTTATCATTGTTGCAAAAAATGGAGGCTTTTGCATAACCTTGTTTCTCCAGAATAGCTTATGAGAAGCAGAACCGTCACTTTATCAGGAGCAGACAGTACTTAAAATATTCAGTGTTTTAAAATGTACTTTTTGTATAGTATAAAAGAGACAATGCCAAAAAGTAAACTTAAATTGTGGTAATTTAATGGTGAGTCTAAATTGAAATACACAGACATAAAGGTGTTTTGTATTAATTGGCAAAAACAAATAGAATTTAAAATGAGGTAATGCTAATCATGTGAATTCCAAATCAATAATCCAGACTTGGTATTGAAATATGCAATGATTTTACAAATAAATGTCGCATGGCTGGTTCTTTTCATTCAATGAGAATTGCTGGAATGGCCTGTTGTATTGCAAGTATTGGACTAAGCAGGTCAGGAAAATAGATAGATAGATAGATAGATAGATAGATAGATAGATAGATAGATAGATAGATAGATAGATAGATAGATAGATAGATACTTTATTAATCCCAAAATAAATAAATGCACAAGTTTCTTAACCGCTGTGTCAATGTTCAGTTCCACAAAGCTCTCGAATGAGGGACAAAATAATCAAATAGATTTAAATGTACTAAAGAAATTTTCATTTTCTTTCATTAAAGGCATTTTCTGAATACAAAGACTTTGAAATAATTCTCACAAACTGTTTCTTATTGAAACTAAAAACTGAAGTATTGAAATTATTTTTAACGTATATATACCATAACATACCATGCCATGACTTAACCTTCTCAAATCTGCTTAACCCAATTCAGCGTCATTGGGAACTGGAGCCTATACTGGGTATGAGGCAGGGCATCTGGACTGGGTAAAAATCATGTGCATGGCAATCTCCATACTGCATTGTAACATCAATTCTAACAAGTCCATCTAAGGATTGCACAGCTAAATACTAATATCAGAGTCAGAGCATTTGACCAATGAATTATAAAATAAAATATCTTGTCTATTACTCAGTTCGTAATAACCGGGGACACTATATTTCCTCTTCATAATATGGAAAAGTCTCATTACAGTGATATACTGAAAGCCTACCTTTACAGTAGCAAGTGTCTGATTAATTGGCGTGCCTGCTGCTTTTCGCATGCAGTAAGAGCATCCAATAACCTCACAGCTTTTTAGATAGCCTTTTATTTTTAAAAAGTACTCAAAACACTGTTGCCTTTGTGTGAAGTCTTATCTAATGGCAGCATCTCCAAATGTCTTTACATTAATGCAGAAATAATGATCTTTGCCTTTCTGGTTGAAAGTTGGAAACAGAGTTCTCGAGGTATAATTATGTCAGGACTATTAATCTTCCCCTGACATCTAAAATGCTGTCAGCAGTCAAAGCACAAAGACCGTCAGAGTCAATTAAGTGGGCTTTTTTTCAATATTTTACAATTTCAAAATCCAATCTGGTGAATGATCTGAACTAAGCTTTAAGTATTTTAAGAAGAGACCCATTTTAAAGCTTATTTAGATCAAAACAACACTTACGGAAACTACTGCATTCTAGGACTTAAAATCTTTTGGCCTTTTAATTGTCAATGAATAGTGACACGTTTTACTGGTGCAACAAAACGTCAAAAGTGAAAAACAACAAATACCACATGGATGTCACTTCCATGGGTAAAAATATAGCCCAAATGTTAAATGTCATTTTGTTAACAGCTATTGTTGTTATTTTAAGACAGACCTTTCAGCATCCTTTTATAAAGTGTCACAATAATTTATATTTACTATCTATTGAAAGCTTAACAAGTCACAGTTTGTACAATTCCAGTGAATGAACGTAATGACTACTCTGCCTTAATTTCTAATCCACACTCTGCAGATCTAGCCCCTGCCTAGTTTCTCAGTCCTATCAAAAACTGAGCAGCATTCAGTTAGAAGGCAGGGTGACTTGTGTCGCTACTGAATAAGAAACATATTATAGTTCCTGTATCTATACATTGCCTGAAACACATTTTATACATTTAATTATATCAAAAATGGAAAGAACTGAAATGAGTGAAAATTTCAGCTTTGTGTTTTTACATGACTTAAGCAACACAATTTGACCATTTAAGATGCTATGCCTAACTACTGTATGTGAGCATGTGTTTCTGTGAATGTGTTATCTGACTCATCAAACTCAAAATTGTATTTATAGTCTTAAACATCTTGAGCATTACTGATTTTAAATAAAAAAGAATCATAAGAATTTCCATGTTAATAATTATATTTTTTATCAGAAGTAACCATAAACATACCCTTTTCAAAAACATTTCAGCTAAAAGTATTTGAAAAGTAAAAGGTCTTCAGTTTTTTGTTTAAGTATTTTTGATGGTTTTAGACTGCCATCATGTGACACTTACAGTAGAAAAAGTCTTTGTCATCTATGACAAACCATCTTCAATTTAGAGGTTTTGTCAATGAGCGTAATCAGAGGATGGGGAAAGTTCCATGACCCCCATTAGCCAGATTTCTTCCAGTAAAGGGTGACAAGAAACCACTTTAATGCCCCTACAGTACAACTTTTATAATTTTATAATACAAAGGAAATATTTCAAGATTTAAAACATATATATGACATGGAGAGCAAATTCCTGATTAAGTTTATTCATGACACTGTACTTTATATACTATTACCTTGTAAACAATACATTAAAATTTGAAAAGTTAAAAAATGTAACATTCAGCAGCTTTGCTGTCTACAAAATCAATGTGTCATGCTCTTTATCATTTCTGTGTGCAAACAACCATTTTCAAATACATTTTATTTCAGTTGGTGTTGCAATGGATACTGGTACACTTATTTTACTGTATTACTACTGACAGCTTGAAGTATGTTTTAAAAAGTATATGTACACATATTGTATAGTATATATATATATATATATATATATATATATATATATATATATATATATATATATATATATATACACACACACATGTGCGTGTGTGCAACATTTATATAGTTTAACTGTGCATCACTTTCCATCATAACCTTTAACCATTAACATTCTTAGTCCTAAGGTCATTAATCTTCTGTATACCCTTAAAGAAATAGTTCCCAATTTATTTTTTGTAAAAAAGATATAAAATAATCCGTCCTCTTAAAAATGCCTTCAGAATTTCCTAGAGTATACTTGCAGAGACCTCCGAAGATGCATTTGTCTCCAGAAAATAATCAATTTGCTTGGGTATGAATTCTGTACAGTGCTCATCAGCTAGTGACAGGGGGACAAGATGCCAGCTACTAAATGAGTGTGTAGGATTTAGAAAGTTAAGCATCAGGATCAGAGGGGTGTGGTTTGAGATAACAATAGTGTCATACTTGGAAATGGGCACAAGATTATTGTCTATGAAGCAATAATCGATTGTATAGTAATAATGATGAACATGCAAGATGAAGGAATATGCTCTAGGTTAGGATTTAAAAACCTTCATGGGTCTGACAAGTTCTGATCCATTACAAAATGTGTAATTATTTTTGTAGTATTAGATGTAATTGCCATTTTGGGTGAAGACTTATCCAGGT
The DNA here is from genome assembly GCF_016835505.1 of Polypterus senegalus. Lineage (NCBI taxonomy): Eukaryota > Metazoa > Chordata > Cladistia > Polypteriformes > Polypteridae > Polypterus > Polypterus senegalus. Next base: position 63,956,145 of record NC_053167.1, read on the forward strand.
CTGGATTTAAAACACAATTAATGTCTCTGACCATTATAATTTTATGAGCGTTCGCATGAGGAATGGATGCGAATACATTTTGGGTGAAATCTCTGTCATCCACGTTAGGTGCATAAATATTTATCAGAATCACTTTAGTATTAAATAAATTGGCCATCACCATGAGACAGTGACCTTCAAGATCACATATTACGTCTGACACTACAAATGGGATAGTTCTGTGTATTAAGATTCCCACACCCCTAGTTTTCTTTGTATAGCCAGTGTGAAAAACGTGTCAAATCCAATCCCTTTGCAACCGAAACTGGTCTTTATTTATTATGTAAATCTCCTGTAAAAATACAAATGGTCAAAGTTGCCAGCAGAATTCTCTTTGCCTTGTCAGAACACGGGATCATGTTTCAAAAGGATGTTGGGAGCAGTCTATGTAGCTTTCTTTATGTTTCATTCAGAGAGCTAAACATGTAAAACTGACTTTCAATATTAATTTTTAATTTTGCAAGGTACAAGAGGCTGTATCTAATATTACCACTGCGTAGACAGTGTTTATACTATAGTATATGGCGTGTTTAGCAGCTGTTGCAGAAGAGAAATCTGGGAAAATACAAATGCTGTTATTTTCAAACATAATCTCCTCTTTCTGTCTGAGAAGGGACATGTAATTTTGTTTGGCCTGTAGTTTGTATAAGGGTTCTTGGTTTTGAGGCATTTGAGCCACATATATGGTAGGCTGCTGAGATCTTGATGTCTGATTTCAAGTCCTCTCCAGTTATTTTAGAGAATAGTTCAGCCATGAATTTCACTGGGTTTGGACTTTCACATTTTTCAGGGAGACCTTCAATTCTGATGTTGTTCCTTCTATAACTATCTTCCAGCTCAGCCAGTTTGACAGCAAGCACTTTGCATTCTGATTTTGCAGCCATTGCATTTTTATCAGTGATGGAAGTCGATTGTTAACTATTGCTTAACATCTTCAAGCTGAACAGTGAGTACGCTTATTTTACTCTCTAAGTCACTCATATTTTCCTATATATTTTCATAAATTGTTCCAAGAAATTCTGCTAACATTGTAGTAAACTGCTTCTGAGTGTGGCAATCATTTCCTTCAGATTGAAAAGTGTGTTTTGGTCTTCTCTGCACTCCGTAAACAGGGTTGTGGGTCTGATAGGAGATGATGCGATTGATGCAGCTAACTCAGGGGGGTATTAGCTGCGGTTGGCAGTGGAGATGCATGGGCCATGCTCAGTTCCAATAATTTTCCTGAAATCAATGAATACTCCCCGCCTTGCTCACAGTTTCACTCCCACTTTTGCTTTCGGCTGAAGGTGATGCTGCAGCAGGAGTTCTTGTAGATCAATTCCTTTGCCCATCTGTTCCAGGTCAGCCTCTTGTAGGCCATACTGCGACCTTGAGGCCGGTCTTGACTTTGATGAAAATTTAGCTGCCTGAGTCTTATCCTTTTCTTTCTGAACCCTTTGTTTACTGTTCATGCTTATTTATACTTGCATATAATGTAAATACAGGATACCTCAGGATGATAGTAAAGAATGGGTAAAATAACACCGCTACTAACTGAGCTCAGCTCTAGCCATCCATCTCATGCAAAGTATGAGACCAAAACCTTGTGAAAAATATAGAGTACAACATGACTGTGTCTTTAAGAAAAATGCAAAGGGTCAATAACAATAATATATGACTTTATAATTCTCAAAAATTATTAATAGAATTTTAAATATGTGGCAAATAATAAATAGTAACTACATAAATAAGGTAAAGTTAAGAGAGTTAACAATAGGGCATCATGTACTTCTAGACATTTTCCTTATTCAAGATGTACATGGATTGTGGAAACAAGTTCTTCCTCAGTCTCTCTGAAATGGATTTTAGGCAGCAGCGTTTACCTGACTGCAGTACAAAAAAGAACCTTTTGTTAGGATGGCTGGTATTAATGATGATTTTCGTTGCCCTGGTCCGGCATCGTTTGGTATAGATGTCCTCAAAGTTAGGAAGTGTAAACCCAGCTGATATGTTTAGCTGACCATACAATTCTCTGCAGAGCCTGGCCGTCCTGCTGCATGCTGTTCCCAAACCAGGCAGTAATATTTCCTGTCAAGATACTTTCAATAGTGGATGTGTAGAATTTCTTTAGTAATAGGGAAAGCAACATGAAATCCCTGAGGCATCTAAGAAGGCAGAATGTCATGCCTTCTTTACCAAAGTGCTGGTGTGTTTGGACCAGGTTAGATCCTCTGTGATGTGGACACTGAGGTATATAAAACTGTCCACCCAATTCAAATGAGTGCTGATAATACTGTGGGGGGTGGCAGTGCTTCTGCTGTTTTCTTCCAAAGTCCACAATCAGCTAATTTGTCTTTCTCACAATCAGTAGTAGACTGTTGTCTAAACACCAGTGTGGCACACTCTCCACTCCATCCAGGTGAGCCTGTTCATTGATAGGTATCAGGCCTACCACAGCCGTGTCATCAATAAACTTAATAATGATGTTAGAGGCATGTGCAACCATGCAGTGATATGTGTAGAGGGAACACTGTAGAGGAGTCAGAACAAAGCCTTGTGGAGCACCTGTGCTAAAAGTAAGAGTAGATGATGTGCAGCCATCGACTCGAACCATCTGGGATCTGCCAGTCAGAAAGTTAAAGAACTAAGCACAAAGTAAAGTGTTTAGGTGCAGGTCCCTGAGTTTGGTTATGAGTTTGGGTTAAATCCAGTGCTATAGTCTATAAATAGTATTTACACCTAATTCTTTTTCTTGTAGTCCAGGTGAGCCAGTACCAAACTATATTTTTTATGTTCTTAGATTAGGTATTTTGGAACCCATTGTGTAAACAAGTTTGTCATAAATTAACTCGTAAGTAGAACAATAACTGTTTTGCAGATGAGCCACTACATCATCAACTGTCACAGGTTTGTTTGTTAGAACCATTTCATGGGTACATTGCCAGCAGGAGTAGATATGGATGGGTGACCTGATTGTTCTTCATGTGTGATATTGAGGCAGCCATGTTTGAACTCTTTAATCCATTTGTAAACACTTCACTTAGCCACAAACTTTGTTTCCATACTGTGCTGAAAGTCAATGACAGATCTGTGTGCCTAATAAACATTCAGCCTTGATACTCCTGCAAAACAGTATGCTGCAGTTCTTTGGTGCATACAGAAAGGGTTAACAACAGTATCACACTTCAGAAATTAAGAAGACCAGTTTGGACCTGCGTTGCAGCAACAAACAAAGCTCACACGCACATGTGCAACTACTGTTGCTGCCAACAGCATATAAAAGATCAAACACTATTGCAGATACTTTTTGACTTACCCTCATATTATACTGAACTTATATATTAGTTGCAGGATGAGACTCTACTCCATTACAGAAAGTGTGACGAAACTAGTTTGTAATTATTATTTCATTTTAGTATTTAATAACATAGTATTGTTTTTTTGTGCTTCGATCCAGTGTGTATATGCTACAGGGGAGCCAGTATTTCATTGTCATTCTGACCTGCATGCCGATTAGAAAGCAAAACCTTGAATACTTAAACCATTTTAAATTAAACAAAAGGCAAAATGAGGTGTTCAATGACATGTCCAACTCTGTGCATAAGACTTGTTTAGTTAAAAAAAAAAAAACTGTAATAATGCATCAGCAAAATATAAGTGGAAAATGCGAAGTAATAGCATTATTAATGTAGACAGCAGATGAGTTAAAAGCAGAAATTGGATGTGATAGAAAGGGAAACGCAGGACTAAAATTTAAAACCCCTGTATTATAACAGCGAGATTATGACATGGTTAGAAAAACATCTGGAACACAGAAAGAACATGTGTAATACGCACAAAAATGTTATCATACTACAGTGGTAAGCATTAAATACAGTATAAAGAAAAAACCGTGCAGACACTGAGAAGATGGTGAATAACCGACATGAACACTGAACAGACTGGGGTTTGATTCTGGCCTCCTGAGGGTATATAGAAGCAGTGAAACCTGCTTCCCACTGTGCAACCCACTACCTTTAATATTATCATTGGAGAATTTTTTTATGCTCCTTTGGTGTTGCTGCACTGTCCAATGAAGTAATCTGAACCTTCTTACTTAGTCAAGGTGATGGTGAATGTACTTCTGTTTCTAGATATAATTAACTACCAGGGATACAAGTGCTGCAAAGTGCATGGAGGAAAAAAGAAATAACCATAACTTCACTGACCAAACCCACTGTGGGAAAGCACCTCTATATATCTGTGCTATGTCCCAAAAATGCCTCCTAAGGGCACTTCCATAATAAAGAGCATGTGTGTCATTAGATATGATTTCTCAAGAAGAAACATTACACAACAAAACATAGCCTATAATCTTTCCCTGTACAAATGGGGAATCTGCAGAAAATTTTGAGGCGATATATTCACTGATTTGGATTTGCATACCTGACAGAAGGTGCTAACCTGCTTCCAAACAAGCATAAAAGCCCCGTCTGGAATGGGTGCTCGATTTCTCAGTACTGTGAAATATCCCACCCATCTCATCCAGTTATCAAGATGGGACACGTGCCTCTCCCGAGTTCTACTACTCAAACCACTTATGATTACATACTGTAGCCATCTGTTGCAAGACCCAGCTTTGTAAGCGAACGTGTTTTTGCTTCTGCCTGGTAAATGCACCACAGTGTGGTGAGAGGGTGAATGAGCATCCTGCCTGACTTTAAGTTACGCACACATTGTCCTTCAAAACAACCCAGCACATTCATACAAATGCTTTATATTTATAATGTGTGCTTCTTGTTTGTGAAGGGGCTAAAGAAAGCTTTTCCTAAATTCTTTGAAGATAACTGTTTTTCACAATATTCATGAAAGTGTACTTGAAACAGTTGTCTCTACATTACATACAGTAAATGTCTTCAGTTAAAATATTTAAAAAGGAGTGCTATATGGTAACTTTCAAACATCATAGACTAATCCACTGCTGCACAACGGAAGTCAAAAAGCATGCTGATTTCTCTCAGTTCTAACTTAGCACAATACCTTCAAAGCTTTCTGTGCTCCGTCACTGGAGCCAATCACTAAGAGTCCCGGACCAGCCATGCTGCAGAACGACTTTAGGTGCAAAGCATCATAAATGGGGACTGTTGAAACTGCGTAGTCCTGAGTAAAATCAAAACAAGTGAACAAAATCTGTTAAAGAACTTCTATCTAATACAATACAACTTTCTAAGATCTCATCTAAAAGTGCTCTTCTAACATGCTGTAGTTCAAACTCTTCTGCCAGCTGTCATGATATGCATTTATTTGGCAAATTCTTAATAAAACAAGCATATATAAAATATTTCAAGCATAACAATAAATATGCTACAATTCTATAACAAGTAGAAGAAGAGCAAAAAACTGCTCACCTGGAGTCTCATACATCTGGTATAATTTAAAACAAAAATACAGAATTATTTCATTAACCAAAATTCCATCTATTCCAACCAAAATTAATCTGTTCAATTCTACAATTTCATTAACTATGCTGTTAAATAAATCCTCTATACTCAATGAATTATTTTACTAAATCGCTATCTAAAAATTGTAAAGCAATCAGTTGTGAAATTGGAAATGGTAAGATTATCATTATTATTTTTTTTGCAGTTCTACAACTTATGTTGCGATGTACCAAAAATATATAGTATATAGAGCCATATTTAAGAGTATTTTTTTACAGCATGTGAAAAAAAAGCATACAAATAATGTTTCATCAGAAATGGTGGGTGTATAGGGTTTGTTTTAAATAAAAGGCAAAAAAACATATGGTTAGAGATTAATGCTTGTCAATTCTGAAGGCCCATCATATATTATGTGAGACTCTCTTAAGTACAACAACAGATTTCTAAGATCAGGACTGAAGTAGCAGGGCTCAGCAGGAAGACCTCATTGACTAAATTTAGATAATCATGGTAATTTTATGTAAGTTACGTTATTATCATGAACTGACTGACCTTAAATGCATCTGCAAGGATTTCAGCTCCACGTTGATTTGTCCTTTTAGACAGGCCCACAAAGAACTCTCGACCTGCAGATGAAGAAAAATGAAGAAAAAGACGCTTGCAAGTGAGTAGGTACATTGTGTATATTTATTATGAATGTGCTACAACAACAGTGAAAACAATTACATTTAATGAACTAGCAAAGTTGAAATATAAGCATCTGCACAACAGAGCGTTTAGCAAAAACTGGAAAATCCACATTCCTTCAGGCAGATAATATTAATCTAATCTCCTGGCGATGATGTGAGAAATATGGAAGACTGCAGCCAATGTAAACTTAGACCCCAGGCAGATGCAGAGTGGGCTGTTGAATTTAGAAGCTACATTAACAAAAGTTAAATTACTTAGTTGGCATTCAAATTTTATATCCATCTTCGAACTTGCCTGTCATCGTTTAGTTCCCAAGAAGTCAGGGTCTTTCAACAGTAAAGGCAGAATTTTGAAACTTACATTTCGAGTCACAAAGCTACGGTAATTTAGAAGAATTTTACACCTGCCTGTTGGACTTTACCAGTTCCACTTGCAACATCAGTTCCCTACAACACACACACTGCAGAACTACTTTAGAAGTAACTTAATGTGGCTTTGCAATTGGGAAGGAAACTCACATAAACATGGGGTGAACATGAAGACCAACTAACTGCTCAGTCTGGTATCAAGCCAGGAACATAAGAACTAGTAAACAACAACACTAGCCACTGTCTGAGTTTACTGCCTAATAGAAATACTTACTTACATGCACAAAAATGTATCCATAGCCTTTATCAAGTACTACTAATGGCATAAAGTCTGGTGGAGCTGTGGAGGCCACTTGGGAATTCATTGCACCACAGCAACCTTTGGGAGGTTTTGTGCAAGTCAAATAAGCTTGAAAGAGTTTAGTTCCAATGGCTTAATGGGCTACATGACACCTAGCATATGGCTTTATAATGTCATCTGGCCTGAAGCAGTTAATTAAAAATGATGGAATTCAAGGTCAAAAATAATTTATTCTTTCAGCTAAAGCACCGACAATTATATTTTGCAGGAGGCCATTGAAGAACCAGGTGGGATTACTATTAACATCCTGTCTCTACAGTAATCCAAATACATTTTGCAGTGAGACAGATCCCAATTGATTTTTCAATGGTTTGATTTATTTTAAGTTTGTGTGTGTGTTTAATAGCACTCTGTCCAGGGTTGGTTTCTTTCTTGTGCCTGATGCTGCTGGGATATGTTCCAGGAACCCGTGACCATAACTGGCTTTGATAACAGATGGATATAATGTACTCCTCATACTTTTAAAAAGAAAGGGTCAACCACGGCTTCTATTTTTTAGTGAATTTTCATTAAAACAGAATATTTGCACACTGCAGACTTGAGACGCAAGGTCAAGCTAAATGGTTATGGTCACACGGCCATGTATTTAAAACCCACATTACAACATCAGACAAGAGTTTAAAGTCCTACTAATATGGAGGTGCAGTGGATAGCATTTTCCAGACCATTCGCCAGGAGGAGTTTGCATGCCTTCCTCATGTCTGCACGGGTTTCTCCCGTATTTCAACGATGTGCATGTTGGTTAACTGGCAAGTTCAGAGTGAAGTGAGTATGTGTGTGTGTGATTGTCCTCTGCACTGGACTGGCAGCGAGTCCCAGTGTGAGTTCCCCCCTTGTACCCTACCCAGAGCTCCTGGCAGCATATGTCACTTGCCGTCCTCTTAATGACTGTGAAGAATTCACTGCCATGCCAGCACTAATTCACAAAACTGCTCACAGCGATTAAGACTTGAAATTTAGAATATTTTTGAGATTTTTTTGTACACTGATATTAATTAATTATATCATCCATCCATTTTCCAACCCACTGAATCCAAACACAGGGTCACGGGGGTCTGCTAGAGCCAATCCCAGCCAACACAGGGCACAAGGCAGGAACCAATCCTGGGCAGGGTGCCAACCCACCGCAGAAAAATGATATCTGCAAAATTAAAAAAAATAGAAAAGCAAAAAAAAAAAAAAAAAAAGAAAAATCGTGAAGCTTTTTAAAAAGCAACAAGTTTATTATTTGGGTACATTTTAAAGAACAGTCAGTTCTACACATTTGTGAAAGGGTCAAAGATTTAAAACAGCAAAGATTTTAATTGGCAACAAACAGAATTAAACAAGAAGAAGGAGAAGTTCATGTAGAAACGAAGCCGAAATCTATTTCAGACACAGGCTCATTAATCACTGAAATGTACTGACAGAACATGCACTGGAATCTGGAATGTCAGAAATTTGTAAAAATAGATCAGATATGTACTGTATATAATGTGAGAGTAGTGGTGATTCTTTAGTGCTGGGCTTTATATGTTTTTTTTTTTAAATTTTTCTTCAGAAATTGTAGCCATTATTTAGTTTTCTCCCTGTTTTACTGTACATTTCTTATAGAGAAAGCACCATATTGAAAAGCAGCATATTAATGTTAAGTTTTAGCATTGGCTCATAAACAGTTTATAATTTCTCAACACAGTAATAGTAAAATTAGTTGTCATCCAAATAACAAATCCAAAAACTTTGTCAGGGTTTAACAGAAAGGCTCTGTACAACAAAAACTGAATTTGGCCCTTTGTAAGGAGAGAGTGGGAAGAACCTGTGCCCCTTCCAGAGTTGGCTTTTTTTGATCTAGATGCTATCGGGATAGACTTTTGTGCTTATGACCCTGAACTAGACTGAGCAAATTTGCAAATGTTTGTGTGGGTGGATTGAGCAATGGATTGCTGACTTCTGATAGCACCAAAGTGTAAGATTCTATGCCTGGGTGGGGTTTGCATGCTCTCCCTAAGTCCCTATGGTAGGCTTTCTGTTGATACACCAGTTTTCTGCTGTACTCCAAAGACATGTGATTTAGGTTAATAGCTGTCAAATGATCTGCTATGAGGGAATCCGTGAGTGAATGCACACTATGATGAACTGAAACCTGTTTGTAGCTGGCTCCTGCCGTATGCTGGGAAAGACTACAACTCTTTGTAACTCAGTAATGTACTGAGTACATTCAGAAAATGGATGGGCATAATGATGGATGATTGATTGAGTTCAATATGATAGCTAAAAATAATTGTTGTGTTATACTGTTTTCCTTATTGATTTAATGGTTTCATTTGGACATAAAATGCCACATTTATGACATTCTTGATCTAATTTACACTAATATCATGTTAGTAATATTGTATTAATTGCAGTGCACTGAATGAAAGAACAGTGAAAACAGTGTAGTTACATAACTGTACAAAGAGAACACCTGAATTCCTTATTATGTTTAAAGATATTCTATCTGCTGTTTGCTGCTCCTTGGATGGACTCCAACACACCTGCAGCCTCAATACCAGAAAAATCAGGTATTGGACAAGGAATGAATACCTTCAGAACATTCCAACAGTACTAATGCAGTATTAAGAGCATTTCATTTTTGGTAGGTCAAAGCAAAGGCTATCAACAAAGTAAGGCATATTCCGGCTGAAGCAGACACTGGTAATGCTGTTAGATCAGTCTAAAGTGTGAAACCAAGGAAAGCCCATGGCTGAGATGGTATTGGCTGTAATGACGAGCACTTACACACCTTTTTCAAAGCTGTTTCAAAGGACGGTGATTGTACCAGTCACCAAGAACACAAGACCAAAGGAAATGAATGATCTATATCTAGTTGCTTTATTTTCATTATCAATGACATCTGTTCAGCAGATAACATTAAAGCATCTTCCTCCAGTGGTTAAAACACTTTATATCCATGAATAGCAAAGGATGTCAAGGATATCATCTTTGAACATACAGAGAAAGTTAATAAAATAGTCAAGATTTTTATAGATTACAGCAGTGCATTCCTTAACAGACAGTTAGTCAGTCAAAATGTTGACAGAATTCTTTGTTAATTATTCTACTGTTGTACAATTGTCATTTTAGTCAGCAAGTGAGCTTTAGATAGATAGATAGATAGATAGATAGATAGATAGATAGATAGATAGATAGATAGATAGATAGATACAGTAGATATATAACTCTTATCACACACGTGCGCATGGGAGGCAGCTAAAGGGCTTGAGTGAAGGCAGTTCTGAGGCATGCCGGGATGTGGCAGAGTACACTATGGAAGTAGACGTTACCAGTTCCGGCCCCTGTGATGTCACATCCGGGCTCGATCCAATGAGTGAAGAACACGTGCGCAATCCTTATGACCTCACTTCCTGTCTTCCCCTTTAAAAGCCTGCCCTTTTTCCTTCTTCCCTCAGTCTTGTTTTGGACTCGTTTGTATGCACTTCAGTGCTGTATTTTCATAAAAATAACGACTTTGCAGCCGGGATACCAGATTATACGGGTGGCTGCCCCAAATCTTTATCTTGAGTATGTCTCGTTATTACGACACTCTTTTCTGTCAGCTTTTAGACATATTACCAGAGTGGGTCATATCCCGTTCTCAGTAATGTATATTTTAGACATAAATTAGTATCCAAGTGTTTATTAAATATGAAGAAGATACTGCATCTGTGAGGTTTCTAAATACCCAAGCGTTATCTCAGAAATGTTTTAAAAGTGAGAAAACAAATTGCATTAAGCGGTGCTCTGTAATTTCAAAAGATCAATGTGAAGAAAACAAAATAGATGATCACAGACTTCAGAAGGAAAGAATGTCATCCACCTACTTCAATAAATGAAGAATAGGTTGAGCAAGTCACATCTGATAAATGTTTGGGGATTCAAGTGGCCAGTGCGTCAGAGGGTCACATCCGGGTTCTTACCCGGTATGTGATACCACTGTGAGCTGAGAGGGGTGCTTCTGCTAACTGTATTGCTTTCCTTTGCCTCCACAATGCCAAGAAACCGCCCAGTGACTCCACTCCACTCCTTCCGGTCCCAGGACCATAAAAGCCCAGCCACCTGTGAAAAGGCGTGATATACTGTATTGACTAGAGTGCAGAACAGATTGAGTTTTTTAAAGCCCAGAATACAGCCTTTAAAGAAGTATTGATAAACAGTAATTTGTTTGTTAGAATGCAGTTTTAAGTAAATAGTATATTAAACTACAGTAAAACCTTGATTATCTATCAGGGATTGGGACAGAGGGCGGCATGGTGGCACAGTGGTAGTGCTACTGCCTCGCAGTAAGGAAACATGGGTTTGCTTCCCAGGTCCTCCCTGCGTGGAGTTTGCATGTTCTCCCGATGTCTGCGTGGGTTTCCTCAGGTGCTCCGGTTTGCTCCCACAGTTCAAAGACATGCAGGTTAGGTGCATTGGCAATCCTAAATTGTCCCTAGTGTGTGCTTGGTGTGTGGGTGTATGTGTGTATGTGCCCTGCAGTGGGCTGGCGCCCTGCACTGGATTTGTTTCCTGCCTTGCGCCCTGTGTTGGCTGGGATTGGCTCCAGCAGACCCCCGTGACCCACAAAATTATTTAATTCCTATAATATTGTAACGACCAGTGTAATAAGGAAACACAACTCAGAGGTATGAGAGTTTTCTACGTTTTACTTGGAGCCATCGCTCCGTAGCAAACGGTTATCTGGGTTACAGAGCACATCTCCAAAACAATAAAAGAAAGCTTTCCCTACCAATCAGTTTATCTCCTGCCACTTACATTCTTTTTTTCTCTATAATGCAAACACTCCTGTTTATTGTCTCCTGGCTCCCTACTCAAAACTTCTTTCTGCTGCACCTTTCATTTTCTCCTAACTTCTCCTGTCTCTCGTCTCCTAACAGATGGGTCTGCACCTTACAGAACAGAAGCCCTTCACCCAGTCCCTTTACTTACAGCATTCATTAAACACTTTCTGCTCCCCAGCAGTGCATCACAAGCTACCCACAACAACACAATATATTAACAAAACATAATATAACAGAATTTTGAAAAAAATGACAGAACAGGAGAACATTAACATTAATTCATTAATATTACAACAACAACAACATTAATTTATATAGCACAGTTCCATACAAATAATGTAGCTCAAAGTGCTTTACATGATGAAGAAAGAGAAAAAAGACAAAATAAATAAGAAAATAGAATTAGGGAACACTAATTAACATAGAATAAAAGTAAGGTCTGATGGCCAGGGAGGACAGAAAAAACTAAAAAACTCCAGATGGCTGTGGTTTCCATTTTCAACATGTTTTTCAATTTTGTTGGCATCACAACATCATATAGTTCACTGTTGTTCTTTGTACTCTGTAAATTGATGCAATACTTGAAGCACTTTTGCCATTTTGTAAACTTTTAATAATTTCATTTTTTGTGACAATTCCAACACCACACGCTTGTGTTTATCAGCCATAACAATGTAGAGTAGATTAATTATAATAAAACAGACAAGCTATGAAATGCTATTAATGCTATTAAAACTGAAGGTACGTATCCGACACAAGTCAAGTCAAGTCAACTTGTGGAGCATGCTCTGGTACAGTGCGTTGCCACACCCACTACACGATGAAAACAACTCGAGATCCTGGTTTGCAACCCCCCAGGCAGAAACGCAGTTCAGTACCGCCCTCCGGAAATGACCCTCTATCTGCCGCAACCAGGAGTTACGGATGGCGACCCCTTGGCCTGGTCCAGCCACTTGGGTCCCCAACGATGAGGATCTTACGAGCTGGATCACCCTCAGAGAAACACGCCACATGGCCGTAGTGCCGTAACTGACACTCCCTCACAATGCAGGTAATGTCCCTCATTTGGGACTCCATGAGCAACCGCTCCTTTGACACAAAGTCAAACCAGCGGTACCGAAGGATTTTCCGGAGAGACACAGTACCAACGGAGTCCAGTCTTCGTCTCAGGTCACTGGATAGTGTCCATGTCTCGCAACCATATAGCAAGACAGGAAGCACCAGGACTCTTTGACCTTCGTCCTTTTGCATAGATATCGGGAGCGCCACACACCCCTTTCCAGTGACCTCATGACCCCCCCATGCTCTCCCAATTCGTCTACTGACTTCATAGGAAAAGTCACCAGAGCCATGAATGTCATTGCCAAGGTAAGTAAACATCTCAACAACCGACACTGTGATTTCAAAATGCGGCCTGGCACGTAGTGCTGGTGAAGAATACTACACGGTAACAGAAGGGAGAGTTGTTCCAATATGCACAGCTCGCAGCATACTGCATGGAAGTAGTAGTACAGTAATAGGTAGGCGATGGAGTGCATTTTTTTTCCGGCCCTGTCGGTTAACAGAAACTGACGGTTAATCGAGTGACAGATGATCGAGGTTTTACTGTACATTATATATTATCACAGTGTAATGGAAGGCAGGGATGGAGAGGCTTCCCCAGTGAGACGGCTGGTGTTTTCTTTCCTGGGCTGGACAGTGAAGTGGAGGGACAGGGGGACACCGCCAATCAGGGCTGTATACTCCCCCAATGCTTTAGGTGGCAGCAACCCTTTACTGGATCGCCCATGTGCACATCTGCAGGGTAACATGACAATTGTAGTTCTGTTGTTGAGCCCTGCTGAGTGCTGTGGATGCTGCCATTTTGAGTGGCTTTTGACGGACCCAGAAGTGCTCACTTTAAGCACTGTCATGGCACGCAGGGAGTCAGAGCTGGGAGAGAAGGAGGAAGGAAAAGCTCAACTGGCCGGTGTGGGGAAGACAGGAAAAGAAAGAACAGAAGGAATTGTGTAGGTGATAATTTAAAGGAAAAAAAACTGTGTGAAGGTATTTTTTTGAACCGGGGACTGTTGTTTATGTAGTTGTGCCAGGGTTTTGGCATCTGTTAAACCTCCTACAGGCCACAACATATAGTAACTTAAAGCATCATCTGGCACTATATGACATAACTTTGAATGTACATTTTATGGTGTCTGTTTGATATACATTTGTACGTTAAAAGATGAATCATCTGTAAAGTTATACCTTTTGCAACAAAGTACTTACAAACATAATCTGAAAATATACCAGACTTAAATTGTGATAATATGCATCTGAGATCAAGCTAACAATTGCAAAGGCATACTTAGGCACCATTCAGATAAAAGTGGAAAGTCACGCTCACCCTTTAACATTTAGGATGGGATTATAATACACGATCCTGTGTCCTGCCAGGGTTGTTTCCTATCTTGCACTTAGTCCTGCTAGGATAGGCCCTGAACCCCACAACCCTTAGATGGATTAAGCAATGTTGACAATGTTCTGTTGTTATGTTACTACATATAATAATTACAAGCACTTACCTGTAAACAGAACATCTCCTCCATCTAGGGTGGCAGATTCATCTGTCATTTCCACGATGTTCAAATGTAGATCTGTCAGCGCCTTTTTCACCATTTCAGTCTACAATACAGAATAATGTCAAGTTTTTACTACTTGATAAACTGTTACTACAACCAGTCATTTAAAGTGCCCTGATTTGTCATAGGATGATAGCTAGTAGATACTCAGAGATGAGACAATATAATTCTAAACAGTCACACAGTGAGACAGTTGGTGCAGTTGAACAGGCAACCTAGGATTTTTGCTCTGTTTTGCCTTGCTGATTCCCCAAATATCACAATTCTGATGGTGATGATGTTTTAAATAAGTGTAAAAACTCATTAAAGATAAAATGGTAGAATCTACACACAGAACTAGCCAAGTCATACAGTTTGTAAATCCACAATATGTTTGGGCATATTCATAACATTGCACTACACAAGTAAATTTCCAATAGAAGGTATGTCTGAAATACTTAGATATTTTTTTTCTAGGTTAAAAGTGTAGACAATCAAAAATAGGTTTCAGTGAAACAAAATTCAGACATTTCAAAAGTCTGTACAACACTGTAATGGTTTAAACAGTCACAGAGTGTAAATTAAATCAGGAAATTGTTAAGTTTACTGTGTGTAAGTAAATATGATGAAGAAAAAGATTAACCATAATATAAGCAAATGCAAGATGATATATAAAAGTGGAAAGATGCAAGCACATTCAGCAAAGAGTCACACAGTCTGAAAAAACTTAAATACATCTGAAGTGTGCAAAGAATTTGTATTTAAACAAATACAAGGTTTCAAGTAAGGATGCTAGGTATATTTTTAAATACAATATACAAACAAAAACTAAAATTCAAGAGCTCTCTGGTAAACACATTCAGTGAAGGATTCGTTTTTTTACCATTCATATTCTGAACCCACTTTATCCATTTTAGGGTTGTGCTGAGCTTGGGCTTTTCCCAGTAACACTGAATTCACAGCATTAACTAACCTTGAATACAGTATGATGTCAACGTCTGCAGGGCATGCATATTATTACAGATCTAGCACACACCTTTATCCAAGGTGACCTGCACATATTACAACTGTTTCGACAGACTACATGTTTTCAACTGAAGCATAAAGGGAGTAAAAGGGTCACAGATGGGCCACACAGTAATGCAGTCACGGAAACTAAACTGTCAAGCTTGTGGTGTCTTAGCCACTGCACCACACTACTGCACACCGGCACCCATACTTAAACAGTGTTCATTTCAAGTTGTCAGTTCACATAATTTGAATGTTATGTAGATCTGTAACAAATCTGTAGAAAACTAACCTGAAGAGACTTGTGTAAATTCTGCACAGGCTCAGGAGCTGTGAGGAAGAAGTGCTAAACACTTTGTCACCTTTAAAATAAAACCCATCCATCCATTATCCAACCCACTATATCCTAACTACAGGGTCACGGGGGTCTGCTGGAGCCAATCCCAGCCAACAAAGGGCACAAGGCAGGAAACAAACCCTGGGCAGGGTGCCAGCCCACCGCAGGGCACACACACCAGGGACAACTAAGAATCGCCAATGCACCTGGCCTGCATGTTTTTGGACTGTGGGAGGAAAACCACATAGACACGGGGAGAACATGCAAACTCCATGCAGGTAGGACCCAGGAAGCGAACCCGGGTCTCCTAACTGCAAGACAGCAGCGCTACCATTGTGCCACCGTGCCGCCCATTTTAAAATAAAATGCTCTGTTAAATTGCTACAGTATATACAAATGTAATCTAAATAAATGTTATTTTCAACTTTTGCAGTTGTGGCTCCACTGATTCACTGCTATAATTCATTGATGTATTTGTTTTCCAAGCAAATCTATTTCAATACAGGATCACATGGCTATACTTCAGCAAGAAGTTATTATTTAGTCTACTGCTTCAGAATGAGTGAGGCACTCTGTATATACAGGAGGACTAGAGCAAGGAGAGACAGTACAGGGAACTAGACAAGAAACTCCACAGACACAGGCTCCTGCTTCAAATCTCCTGTCACCTGTCTAAACGCCAGGAAGTGCAATGGACACACTGTTCAGTTTAAGTAGTCAAGTAACAGTGTGTGTTCATTCTAGGACTTAACATTTTACAAGGCACATGGGAACAGCACCGCTACATGACGATAAGGATATCATGCACCAACTCCATCTAGTTTTTCTTTTCTCTTTCATTTCATTCATTTTGTCCAACATTGTCATAAATAAAATTAATCCTCCTCAGAACAAGGTATGGTACTATCACAATGTCTCTAGGCTATGTTAGTTGATATGTGGGAACTTTAGTTATACATCAATAGCTTCTTAACCTTAGCATAATTACTCCCAGATTCAAAGTGGCTTTCAGTGAAACATTTGTTTAATTTGATTAGGGTATAGTCGCGGTTCTGATAACTTGGAAGAACTGAACTGCACTGTAACATGACTTATGCTCTGCCTGTGGCCTGCAATTTACTAAACTTCTAACACATTAACATCAATAGAGGTGTTTGGTTAAATAAAAATAAATTGAAGTGAACTGTGAACATAAAATCATTTTTTCATATTCCATCCAGGGCTGCCAACAGCATGAAATCAAGTCTGTTACAGAATGACCTCTCCACAAAAAAGCACCATTTTGTACAATGAAGCCAAGTGGGAGTCTCCTGGGGCATTTTACATAAAGAGATGGAGAAGATAAATTTCAAACAGACAGCACATATGTCCAGAATGTAACCAACTGCTATAAGTCAGAATAGCTGCCCAAAGGACTGGTAATGTTACTCATATACACAATTCATTTAAATTCATAACAAAATGTCATTATAGATAAGTATACTTAGTATGCAGGAAAGCCATTGTAAAGATATGGAGTCATTTGAGTCTGTAACATTTTCATTCGGTATGTCAATATAATTAGGTCTCAAGTCTGAATCAAAGTATTAAACGTACATAGACTATTATGTCCTGGACCTCATTTATCTCCTTGGCAGAGGGATAACGGCACCTGTGTAAATAAGAGGCTCAGCCTCTCATACATGATTTCACTAGTGTGCAATTGAATCATACTCGTACTTTAGCAACAGAAGTACAGCTGTACTTAAGTAACACAATCTTATTCAGGCAAGGCACAGTTTAATTAAGATTCAATCAGGTCAACACAACTACTCTAAAGTTTCAGTCCTGGAATTCTTTTAATCAAAAGGACAAGGATGAGCCAAGCCTCCAGCAAAGCTACTGTGTTATCAATTAGAACACATTAGCTTGAGGCAGATAAGAGCAAGCTGATACACAGCTGAACTTTTAGGATTGTTGTGTTTATGCACCTGTTAATCAAAGAATTCAACTGTAAACAATGCAAATCTTCCATACCGGCGTGCAGCCAGCGTTATTTGCATATTTATTTATGACTAACAGTCTGTATTATTCTTGCCGCACTTAACCCATACCAGTACACATATCACTGCTCAGTATCAACTTTTACTAAACAAATTAAAGCCAGAGGAGTCTTCAATATTTTCTGCACAGCAAACAGTAATTTTATGCATTCCCTGTTTCTTTCATTTATATATATATATATATATATATATATATATATATATATATATATATATATATATATATATATATATATTCCAATGATCAGGTTAACCCTGCATTTTGTAAGTTTTGTCTTATCATTTTGTTATGAATCAAAACCAGCACTTTGTCAAAATTAGACCTGCATCCTGACAACTGCCAAAAAATTGAAAAAAAGATGAGCATTTTCAAACGTAAAACTCCTTTACAGAAATGCCTGCCTGAGTTCTTTCATCAGCTAAAATGTTTGTTATTAATAATAATAATAATAATAACCTGTTATTATTTTTTTATTTGTGAAGGAGGGAGCATCTATCTCTTCATATTTATGCACAGATGTTACTTTTAGCACAACATTTACAATCTGTTCTGTGGTGTCAAAACTCTTCTGCTTGGACAAGGTGTTCTTACTATTATTCCGCCTATGTCCTAGACAAGAGACACTGGCGCCCATCCTGAACTGTTGGTATATTACCTTTGGAGAACACAGCCAGTACCTTAATCCACCAAGATGAACCACTAAATTTGTCAAAAGAGGAGAGTTCTGTGCAAATGTAGACCAGACCACCAGCAGGTGCCCTGACAAGTACAAGTCTGACAACTGGAATGGATTTCACATTCTGGTGAGACAATGAAATTCTATCTAAAAATTATAATGTAAGTAGAAGATCAGATTCGGAGGAAAAAACAAGAGGATTTCAAAAGAAAGAGGTGCAGATACAAAGACTCAGCCAACCAGAGCTTCTAACAGAGATTTAGCAAGTAGTAGTCTTGATTCACTTTTGCTAGGCTGTCTGGTTGAGGGTGATTGATTCTGAAAGACCAAGAGTATCCTCTGAGGGAGTGCCCAGCTGGCAATGGGAAGGCACAGGACAAGGCTAGGTGTTATGGGAAGTCTTCAGAGGAGACTAGCACACTGCAAGTAGGAACAGGAATGCAGGACACTTTAAAGGGAGTAATACCCTACATGTCTGCTAGGTGTGCCCATAAAGGAACAAAGGTAAGGGCACTACTATAAACTTCACAGAGAGCTTGATTTGAAGTATGCAGACCTCTACAAGGATACTACAGGTGCAGGATCCATGAAACAAGCGAGGCCAGGGAAGAAGGATCACAGGCAACAACTCCTCCAGGAAACATGTGAAATATCTATCTGGCTACCAGGAGATCTCTCTCTGTCTCTTTTTCTCTAGAATAGGATTCCCATAGTAACTACACCTGCTCTTTGCCATCGTGGTAGTACCCTAGCAATCTCTAATGGACTGGTCCTGGAATCAGCCTTGTATGTAGAATTGTCAAGATAAGTTTTGGCCTGCTGTAGTTTTAAATTGCTTTACATGGGCCTGGAAAAGGGAGGGCTGGAGTATCTCGGTTTCACTTTCACAGATGAAGAATGATGCTGAAAGGGCCTCTGTTTCGGATTATTGGCAGTGGCATAGCTCGAGTTCGTGCCGCTTGGGGCAGGGCTTCAATTTGCCGCCCTCCAACATATCTGAATATGTTTAGCTATTTAAATAGAAAATTAAAATGATGTATAGAGAAAAATTAAGATAAATTTTGCATAGATTTATTCATATATAAAGAAACAGCAATCATTTTTTATATATATTTATAAGCATCAACTAGACAAGAATATAGTATAGACGCACTGATAAGCCGTGTTCTAATTATTAGTTTAATATAATTACGCTACGAAAACCAGAACCAAAATAGGGTACAAGTGATTGGTGGGGATGTTTTCTGCGCAGAGCAAGAACGCATTCGGACTGATAACGAAATGAAATTATAAATTGTAAATTAGTTGTTTATCTTCCTAGAAATTATCATCGGTGTAATTTTTTTATTTTTGTTATTGCCTCATAAATTTCAACTGCTGTGTCTGATGCCGTCACAGGAGGACAGTCTGAACATTACTTTTCAAGCATTTGTGGTTAAAAATCGGAGAATTTGACCATTTTCATTCATGAGTGAACCCTGCTGCTTACACACGAACTGTACTGAGCCTTTTGGCCAATAATGCCGCCCCCAAATATGTGCCGCCTGGGACGGACCGCCCCCTCCGCCCCCCCAGCTACGCCACTGATTACTGTAGATGAGACTACTCAGACCACGTTCCTGTTCCAGAATTCTGCTAAAATGTTCTGTTTTTCCAGGGCAGAATTAGTTTCAGTATGAATTGCCATTGACCTGTATTGTAAATTGTAAAATACATTTCTAAAAAAAAAATTTTTTAGTATGTTAGTTTAGTGATTATCTTGTAATAATCTTGTTTTGGACACACATTTGTTCAACAGCAATTCATATGAAATATATAACTCATTGTTCCAACTTCCTACAGTAGGTGCTCATTAGGTTTCTGTAAAGAAACTTATTCCATGAATGTAATGATAATGTACACTAGCATGAACATTGTCCCCAGAGGGTGACTGATATTTGGCACCTTACCTTTTATTTAGTCAATTCACGTTGGCATTCCACCATTGGTGAATAATACAGTAGTTTTAATTGCCCATTCCCAAGTTTTCTGCATCAGGATTTCACTCTATATCCTATACATCATAACAGAAAGGAAACTGTTGCACACTGTTTCATTTCTGATTTTTACAATATCTAACCACCTGAACGAATTAATTAAACACAAACAGAAAAAGATTAAACTCCCCAAAAAATTGAAAAAATAAAGATTCATATATAACATTTTCATTAAAAAAGGAAAAAAGCATATCAAAATCAAGGCACGACTTTGGAGAAGAAGTTCCCAGACTTTCTGACCCACCGAGTCTGGCCAGTCATGTCGCTCATGCTGTGAAAGGCATCTGTTCCAGTATATGAAACCTTTGCTTTTACAGCTGTGGGCTCCAGAGGAGGCTTCCGGATTCCCTCTACTAGCAGCTACATCACTTAAAAGGTATTTCTGAAAGCATCATGGAATGCTACCAGCCCAAACGATCAAGGTACAAATGTCAAGTGCACTGACCCTTAAAAGTATCCAGTGGTGCACTCCAAACAGTCTTTAAGGTCACATTTTTTTCTGCCATGTCATATTCATGCTTTAATACAGTAGGGGAGGTTTAAAGTGGCAGAAAATCAAACAAACAAGTTTTAAACTTACCCTACAGCATGCAGAAAGCATGTGGGCCATGATCATAAAAATCATATTTTGCATGCAGTTTACTTACATGGCCAACCAGAAGTCATTGCAAGTAAAATAACAGATGTTGGTTTGTTAGAGTAAAGCCAGATTTACTATCACTTGGGGATAAAATTTATTAGCACTATCAACACCCTTGCATTAACCATAATTTAAAACTCAGATTGTTGTTTAGCCCAGGTTTAGTAAATATACTACAATTTATGAGAAGCAGTGAAATGAAATTTATAAGTAATTCAAATATCAGATATGCATGAAGGCCAAGATGTGATCCAGACTGATTTATTTCAAGAAGTATACATGAAATCAACCAACCCAAATACTAAATAGCAAAAACATCTATTTAAAATCACTCCTCACATTGCATGCATTTTCCATTTGACCTTATTGAAAATGTATTAAGAACTGGAGAATAGTGCATTTGGTCTCCGAGGAGACTGGCCATTCTGTCTCTTTTTTTTGATGTGTTGCGTAATTGACTCCCAAATCTCAAACATGTGCAGGCTAAGCTGACATCCAGTTGGCCTTTGGGTGCCCAGTCCAGGGTAGCTTTCTACTCTGCACCCCATACTGCCTGAACAGGTTTTGTCTCCCTGGCTTAAGCAAGTACAGTAAATGGGTGGGCTAGATATGAAAACACAAGCTTCAGAAAGACTCATAGCTCCTTTGTAATGGATTATAAATGTTCTAGTAGAGATAAACTACACAGCAAATATTATAATAGTAATTTTGTTTAGTATAAAGTTCTAGCTGTCTATCATATTTTAAAAAGACTTGTTTACCAATGTGAAAAATTCCTTTAAACACAAATATAAAATGAGTAAACTGCACATGAAAGCATTTCTAATATGTCCTTCTTTCAGTGTACATGTTTGAAAATGATAAATAAACCAAGAGAAACTGACAGCAGGCTCAAGGTATGGAACATCATCTGTAATATAATAAACATAAGCTCACCCACAGCATAAAGTCATTCAGTCTGTCAAACTGTTAGGGAGTGTGAAGTTGTAAACATAGTTGCTCCAAACATCTAGATTCAATGTCAATCCAATGTAAATACCAGCTGATGAGATTTACATTTACAATCCACTTAACAACTAAAAATGACAGCAAAACTAATATGAGGGAAAAATCATGTTAGCGGTGAAACAACTTTAATGTCTGCCCTTCATTGCATGTCTAATTTTCATATTTGTAAATGAAAATGAAAGCTGTATATTTTTATTAAATGTGACCAATATTTTAAATATTGATTTTAATAAACATACTGACTTCTCATATATGCAAGGAAATATTCATCAGCCTGTCTGCATATCCTTAATACGTTTAAGAACCATTGAATCCAACAATATAATGTTGCATGAAAACAAAACTGGCCAAGTTAAAGTAAACAAGCAACACTTTGATAAAAGTAGGAGCTTCAGGCACCGCAGAACATTTTCACATCTCTTATCTACTTGTAAGTACAAAAAATGTGCTGTCTAAATCACCTAAATAATATATCAAAGATAGCCAAGCTGCACAATTCCACACAATATGGAAATAAGTACAGTGTGTTCCTTCTGTCCACCTAAGCACACAAACTGCAGTTATCTCATTTCGTCTCAGTTCCTGAAACCTCTTTTTCCAGTGAGTATCGCAGTGCCAGCTGGCCAAGCAGGTGAGCCCAGATTTCCCTGTCCCCAGCTACAGATTCCACTTCTTCCTAGAAAATTCCCTGTTGTTCCAAAACCACCTGTGAGATAAAATCCCTCCAGGGTGTCCTGGGCCTGCTGCTTGGTCTTGTGCCCAAACCACCTCAACTGGCTCCTCCTGATCCACACGATTCTACTCTGAGGCTCTCACGAATTGCAGAGCTTTTCACCCTATCATGGGGTGTCACTCTGCAAAGAAGCCTCATTTCAGCCGCTTGTACTCACAATCTCATTTTGGCAGTCATTACCCATAGCTTATAACCATAAAGTGATGAGAGGGATGTAGATCAACCAGTAAACTGGGAGTTTTGTCATTGGACTCAGCTCCTGCTTCACCACCACAGACCAGCACAGCTCCCTCAGAACAGCTGCTGCTGCTCCCATCTGCTTGTTAATCTCATGTTCCCGTGTTTACATCATTCATGAACAATAACCCAAGATACCTGAACTCCTACACTAAGACAGTTACATTGTTCCCCCCTCACCTGGAAAGAGAGAGAGAGGGAGAGACAGACTCACCTAATCTCAGACTTGGAGGTGCTGATTCTCATCCCATCCGCTTCACATTCGGCAGTGAATTGCTTGAGTGCATGCCAAAGACCATGGTCAGATGAGGCAAAGAGGACATCATATTCATAAAGCACTAATACTACCCTTAGCCTTCCCAACTGGACACCCTCACAACCTCATCTAGACCTTGATATCCTGTCCATGAAAACCACAAACAGGAGTGGTGACAATACACAGCCTTGATGGAGCCCGATACTCACAATGAATGAATTCAAGTTAATGCCATGTATTCTGACACAGCTCTCACTCGCTGCATCCATAAAGGGAAAGAACAGCACACAAGAGAGGCCCATGTTAACCCATATTTCTGCAGCACCTCCCATAAGCATACTGCAGTTATTTCCCAGAAATTCCATATTTAATTCCAACATATTTCTGTATAATATTCTTAAGCTTAAGACCAGAGCATGAACAAAAAAAAAACACAATTACAATGCTTTAATGGAAATTAGCAAAACATGCAAAATGTATTGTATATACTATACATGAACATGAAAGTTTTGTTAAACACACAAAGCAGATAAAACAAATCAGTTTCAATTTAAATAACAAATGCAATTACGACAACGTAAAATACATTAAAATAGTCAATGAGACACAGTCAGTTGACAGCTGAGGAGAGGAAAACAAAAACGTCACTCAACTCAACTTGTGGGTTGTACATAGTCAGTCATAACACAAAGGGAATTCTACGAAATCCTAATTAAATGCTGAGCAGTTTAAAAAGAAGATCTTTTGTTATTGTATCCTTGTTACATTTAGTATTCGCCTCCACTGTAAGTATTAAATAAACTTAAACTGCATAAGTAATCTAAAATCCAGTGTTCATTTTCCATCTTAAAATGGCAATACATTACTCCAGAATGCTGCGGGGGTGTCCTTTCATTTCTGCTTGCTGTGTGTTATTCCTGTAGTGTGTGTTTACAGTAAATGCACTCCAAAGTAACTTGCATTAGTAAACAGCATAAAAAACACCTTTGCCATTATGTTAATTCTAATGCACATTCTAATTAAATGTAGTACTGAAAAAAACCCAAGCCAGAAATGTGCCCCAACTGGCATTCTGCCAACTGTGTTCTGCAACTGACTCTGAAAGATGCAACTATTAATATGCTGCTACTTTTTTGCTTCTGGTATTTATTTATTGATTTTAAAATTTACCAAGGGCGGAATGGTGGCGCAGTGGTAGCGCTGCTGTCTCGCAATAAGGAGACCTGGGTTCACTTCCTGGGTCCTCCCTGTGTGGAGTTTGCATGTTCTCCCCGTATCTGTGTGGGTTTCCTCCCAAAGACATGTGGATTGGTGATTCTAAATTGGCCCTAGTGTGTGTTTGTGTGTGTCCTGCGGTGGGTTGGCACCCTGCCCAGGATTAGTTCCTGCCCTGTGTTGGCTGGGATTGGCTCCAGCAGACCCCTGTGTTTGGATTCAGTTTTGGATTCTGATGCACCATAATCCCCTGGTGTCCTAGGAACAAACAGTTGCTTGGTTGATTGCACTTGTGTTTTGCAACCCAACATAGTAAAAATATGACCTTCTTATGTCTACCAAGTGTGTTTCTTTATGTCGCTCAAGTGTGAGCCATTGGACAAATGATGAAAACAGGCAATGAAAGTGTGCTCTGTATACAGCCTCAAGAACTCAGCATTATGATACACAGGAGGATGTATCTGTGAAATTACTGTATAGGACAATGTAGACAAAAGGAGAGATGGATTATTCTAGAACTTTCACACTATCTGCAGTTCTACTTTAAAAAAAACAAAGGGATCAAACAAAGTCTAAGCAACTCAATCTTTTTCTTGGACTTGTAATTTAATCACTGAGAATCTTGAAAATAGCGAGTAACTTGAGAAGACATGGAGCATATAGATGGTGTGGTAAAGGGCTTCCTATATAGAGAAAGCTGTAAGCAAAAATTGCAGATGCCGAATTAATGCCACCTTTACTTTGTGGGTCCTGCAAATAAAAAAAAAGCTTCTGCATGCCATGCTAGGGCTACCTTTCCCATAGAAGATGGGATGAACTGCTGCATCCAAGAATAGTGTTGTTTCTTATAGATGCTGCTGAAAGCATTAATTATGGTCTTACATCACTTTCCTGCAGAAACAGCGAGGAAGGTAAATAGCTCCACAGAAAGCAACATTCACATCCTACCCAAGAATCTCCACAGCATAAACAGCATGTAGGGACAGCATTGCCTTCATATGTAGGCTGCATGAAGCACAAACTGTGCTGAGGAAAAGACAGCATTACCCTTCCTACTAAGGTCATAGGAAGCATGAATTGTTGCATGGTGGACTGGTGACTTTGTTAAAAAGCATAAGGTATCTGGCAGATGATTTGTGTAACTTTCTCCATAAAAGATTACTTTGGCCATTACTACAAAGGTTATGTTAGTTATAAACTACTGCAAGTATTGCTAGCATCATGTTTTTTTTACTTGTGTATCACAAAGCATGAAGTGTAGTACTGAATAACCATTACATTACCTATACAGAAAATGTATAGCATGTATTGTAAAAAATCAAATATCAGCCACATTAAACAGAGGATGAAGAAAGCATGACTTGGTACACAGAGGACTAGAATTCCCTTTTTTTTTGCTACGGACACTCTAAGATGTACATATCTCACAATGGCGTAACATAACTCTTGTGTTTCATTGGCATCACTCTATGCACCTGGATTCTTTAAGTCAAAATGTGCATAAAACGATAGATAGATAGATAGATAGATAGATAGATAGATAGATAGACAGATAGATAGATAGATAGATACTTTATTAATTTTATTATTAAATTCACATACTCCAGCAACAGCATACAGATAAAAACAATATTAATTAAAGAGCAATAAAAGCGCAGTGCAAGTTAAAAAATGCAAGTTGGAGAGTGTGAGGCAGGTGTAACAGTCTAGAATCTTGTATAATGTTAATGTTTAGCCCCCCGGGTGGAACTGAAGAGTCGCATAGTGTGGGGGAGGAACGATCTCCTCAGTCTGTCAGTGGAGCAGGACAGTGACAACAGTCTGTCACTGACGCTGTTCCTCTGCCTGGAGATAACACTGTTCAGTGGATGCAGTGGATTCTCCATGATTGACTGGAGCCTGCTCAGCGCCCGTTGCTCCGCAACAGATGTCAAACTGTCCAGCTCCGTGCCTACAACAGAGCCTGCCTTCCTCACTAGTTTGTCCAGGTGTGAGGTGTCTCTCTTCTTTATGCTGCCTCCCCAGCACACCACTGTGTAGAAGAGGGCACTCGCCACAACCGTCTGGTAGAACATCTGCAGCATCTTATTGCAGATGTTGAAGGACGCCAGCCTTCTAAGGAAGTATAGTTGGTGCTGTCCTTTCTTACACAGACCATCAGTATTGGCAGTCCAATCCAATTTATCATCCAGCTGCACTCCCAGGTATTTATAGGTCTGTACCCACTGCACACAGTCACCTCTGATGATCATAAGGAGCCTAGGCCTCCTAAAATCCACCACCAGCTCCTTGGTTTTGCTGGTGTTCAGTTGCAGGTGGTTTGAGTTGCACCATTTAACAAAGTCCTTGATTAGGTTCCTATACTCCTCCTCCTGCCCACTCCTTATGCAGCCCACGATAGCAGTGTCGTCAGCAAACTTTTGCACGTGGAAGGACTCTGAGTTGTATTGGAAGTCTGATGCATATAGGCTGAACAGAGGCTGAACAGGACCGGAGAAAGTACAGTCCCCTGCGGCGCTCCTGTGTTGCTGACCACAATGTCAGACCTGCAGTTACTGCACATACTGAGGTCTGTCTGAAAGATAGTCTACGATCCCTGCTACCAGGTATGAATCTACTCCCATCTCTGTCAGCTTGTACCTAAAGAACAGAGGGTGGATGGTGTTGAAGGCGCTAGAGAAGTCCAGAAACATAATTCTTACAGCACCACTGCCTCTGTCCAAGTGGGAGAGGGATCAGTATAGCATATAGATGGCATCTTCCGCTCCCATCTTCTCCTGGTATGCGAAATGCAGAGGGTCGAGGGCGTGGCGGTTCTGTGGCCTCAGGTGGTGAAACAGCAGCTGCTCCATGGTCTTCATCACATGTGACATCAGAGCGACAGGCCAGATTTGATTCAGCTCACTAGGACTTGATACCTTTGGGACTGGGGGTGATGCAAGATGTTTTCCAAAGCCTTGGGACTCTCCTCGTTCCAGGCTCAGGTTGAAGATGCGCTGTAGAAGACTCCACAGCTCCAATGCACAAGCCTTCAGTAGTTGTGGTAAAACTCCATCTGGATCCACTGGTTTGCTGGCACGAAGTCTCCTCAGCTCTCTGCTTACCTGGGCTGCTGTAATTGTGGGCGGGGGGAAACTCTCCCCTATGTTGGTATCAGCAGAAGGATGGGTGGAGGATATAGCACTCTGAGGTGAGAGTGGGTTAGGGTTGTCAAACCTGCTAAGGTAGTTGTTCATCAGGTTTGCTCTCTCCTGGTCTCTCTCGAAAGTGGCACTAGCTTCAAGCTTCAGCCACTGATGATCTTCATCCCATCCCACACTTTCTTCATGCTGTTATTCTGCAACTTTTGCTCCGGCTTTCTCCTGTACTGCTCCTTCACCTACCTGAGCTTGACTCGTAGTTCCTTCTGCACGCAATTGAGCTCATGCTGATCAGCACCTTTAAAAGCACTTTTCTTCTGGTTCAAAAGGCCCTTGATGTGAATTGTAATCCATGGCATGTTGCTAGCATAGCAGCGTACTGTTCTTACTAGAACTACAATGTCCATACAGAAGTTGATATAGTCAGCAGTGAAGTCAACAACCTCCTCAATGTTCTCACTATATGACCCCTGCAGGATATCCTAGTCCATAGTTCCAAATATCAAAAGCCTGCCTGCAGCTGTCCACCTAAAAGTGCTACAACAGTTCAAGAATCAGTTGCTTTAATTAGGTTTTGACATTGTCTTTGTCTAATTAAACACCATTCTGTTCTTCATAAACACAGTTAGTGCATCTTATGTAATATAAATGACAAAATGGCTTGATACAATGTGCCTGGTGACAAATAGAAGCCCAACCAAGTTGGGTTGTTGCAGTGTGTCCGATTTAGCCAGGACAGGCTTTGTTCCCTGTGCCCCATTTTTGGAATAAGCGTGTTCTGAAAATGAATGAGAGTGGATATCAAAGAACTTGAACTATTAAATTACTGTTGAATTCATAAACTTCTTTTCAAAACATTACTGATATAAAAAAAAACCTGAATAAGAGATGGAAGCTTGCATGTTTACATTTTGCTTAATTTCCCTAGCTGCTTTAACAGGTTTCCAAAGAAGCCTTCAGAGCCAAAACACTTCTCGATATCAGAATGAGGTTTTGTAAAGATTTATAGTAACACAAATGTAGGAAGCCTCAAACATGGGGAGAAATGCAGTTCCAGGACTTTCTTTCAAAAGGTTAAATGCTATATATTCTAACAAAATGGAAAACTACCATTAATCAGTTTGGCAAGGGTGTCTGCAGGCATAATTAGTTCAGTCCCAAAATACCAGCACAGATTTACACTGATAAAGATGATGACATGAAATGTAATTCTTGCACAAGCATGCTGAGAAAGAACCTTGGTGAATACTTTCTGCTTACAATTACAAAATGATCAATTGTTACATGTTGGACTACGAAACACACTAGACTCTGTCTGGACATGCACCTTGGCCAAGAATGCACCTGGATAAGCAAGGCATTCATTATCTGCAAGACACCTAATATCTCATAATACCTGTGCACTGCCTGCCAGCTTCTCATTCCATACTGACCACACGCTGTGTGTCCCATTTTGAACCTGAAAAGCATTTAAAATTCATGAAGCTTGTTGAAAGCCTGTCTGCCACATTCTCTTCATTCCTGAATAGATGGGAAATAAAGTAGAATGGACAATTGAACTGAGGATTTTATGGGCCCCGAATGAAAAAAGAATGCTGCATTAAATTTTCCAGAAACAGCCTCAGAGATAAAGTACCCGAAAGAACATTCTTATGAATTCTCAAACAATACTTGGGCTTTGCCAACTATACTCTTAGTGTTGCTGATGCTTTATTTTTCTTGTAGAATCAATTCAGTGCACCAAACATATGTAATTTCTGTGAACAAGCTCTAGCTGAAGTCATAGAACATTCATTTTGTTATACTAAGCACTTTGGGCACTAAGGAGGCTAAAATTCAAAATAGGTTTAAAATTCCTTTAAGGTACTGACAAAAGAAAAGTCCATTAAATACAAATATGAGAGTATTTTTTATCTTTTAAAATTCTTTACAATTGCTTATTAGTGAATATTAACATATTCTGTGTAAGGGCCACCAGTGGGATGCTCATTATATTGGGTGTCATGACGCCATACCCAACGGGATTGCAGCCTAATGGCACTTAATTTGATGCCTAGCTTGGGCAACGTCTTTGTAGAATTACCTCTGGGTACACCTGCTTCTTTCATAAGCCCAAAGGCATGCATTTGGGTAGACTGGCAAATCTATATTGTAAATGTTTGTATGTCTGAGCACACACATGAACTCGCTGGTTCATTCCTTCTGCTCAGGGCTGCTGGAATATGCAACAGTTCCCCATCACACAGTTCTGGTAAGGTGCCCTGGAAGGAAGGTTTATCTTGTTTTTTTCCATTGCTTTATATTAACAGTCCAATATAATGTTTAAAGTCACATTACATGCTGTCTAAATCAGACTGAATAGTTTGCTAAGGTTCATATAACGAGCCAGTGACACTTGAAGCTGAATAGCATGAACATTTTGCTAGGACAGCAGATATTAAAAGAGTGAAGAGTGGGATGATAGCCTCCAAGTTTTTGAAGTCCTGAAGTGATGTTAGAAGTCCTGAAATACAATTAATGCCATGTTTTATTCAAGGTTACATATCATTTTACATTTTAAGCCTCTACTACTCATTCATAGAATGAAAGCACGGAGTGAAAGGCCTTATAAACTAAAAGAGTGCCCCATCTGGCTAGGAGGCTTCTAGCTCTGCACTATGAGGGGTGGATGACATCTCACATCTATAATGATAGGATCATCTAGTGATGGAGGGCTGAGATCTGTTCTTGTGACATGAATACATATTACATATTTGTTAAAAAGAAGACCTGAAATGGAAAAGTGAGCTGAACTATCGACATGTTTTTATTATATTAGTATTTTTTAATAAATTGAAAAGTAAAACAAAATATCATTGACGATGATACACATTTCAAATTGTATTTTAGTAACAAAAAGCACATGTCCAAGGCAAAAACAGTCACTTCTCTTACAGAGTAGGTCATTGTGGCAACATGCAGACTTAGACGGAAAGACCCCAGCAATTTCCAGACCCTACTGGTACATTCACAGGCATTTTGAGGTCTGCTCCAAATCTTTTAATACCACCTTGGGGAGTCACCCAGGGGACATCCCATATCTACACCAAACCACCTCAACTGACTCTCAATTCGCAGAAGCAGGATCTACTCCAAAGTCCTCCAGTGTTGCCGAGCTCATGGAAAGTGAACCTAGCAACTTTGTGCAAGAACCATGTGTCAAAATAACATATGAAACAATTAAGAAAACACTTCTAGGACAACTACACAAAAATACAAATAGTCATTTTAAAGAGTGTTTTAAAGTAACTTCTCATTAAATCTATTTATTTATACTATTCACTGTGCACAGACCCACAATCAACAACATTACAGATTTAGAGAAAGGCTCTTCTAGCAGGCATATGTAAAAGAAATAAAAAGAAATTAACTGCATGGCAATACATCGAAAGGACTTTTTATATTAAAAAATCTGTATCCCAACCTTCCTGAGTAAATTACGCATATGTAAAAATACTATTTTATGTATTATGTAATGATTTTCTCTTTATAAAAAAAAGGCTTATTGATACTCTGCTTTCTTCCTATATCTCACTGACAAACATATCAGGTGAAATGGAGACGGTAAATTGTCAGTATGAGAACAGTCGCGTATGCTTGAACGTGCACTGCAGTGAACCAGCCTCATGTCCAGGGCTGCCTCCTGCATCTGGCTCTGGTTCACCTTGGCCTTATACTGCAATAAGCAAGTTACAAAATGAATGGATGGATGGAAAAACGAATAAACGTTTATTGGAATAAAACTTAACACAGTGTAATATCAATTCAGATTGCATTAAATGTTTTGGAATATAACTTAATCAATTTTATTATAATAGTTATACTATAATGTTAATAGTATACTATTTGTTATGCTATAATATTAAATCACTTTTCTCAAAAGTACGCTGGTTTTTTAGGAAATCAGTACTAAAATCGGAAATTTCTGAAATCTACAGGCATGTGGAATTTGTTTTAGTGAAGCTCACAAAAGTAAAATACCAATACAAATATGCAGGACAGCAGTAATGAATATTTCCCAATGTTCAGAAATAACCAACTTTACAAAACACTTGAAAATATTCATTAAACCAACTTCCCTTTCAAATTAATATATACTGTAAATAGAAAAACAAAATCTTGTTATATAAAAAAGATTCTGCTGGCTCAGAAACAACAGGTCAGATATTGTGCATGTTGCACAAAATTTTAAAAGCAAAGATAAAATACAAATTAGCTATTCAATACTGGTTTGTTAATGAACAGTCAGCTAGGGTTTAGGCATTGGAGATTATGTTTCACTAATATGATAGAATTTTAGAAGACAACCACCAAACAGGATACCGGTATTTTTTATTTTGGCCTGCATAATGATTATAAGTGACTGTTAATGAAAGTGAGCAATAGTTACTTAGGGTACATAAATCTAATGACTATGTGTTAGGTGTCTTGCCCAAAACAAGGCATTATGACAAAATGCTAAATGTTAGTTAGGTCCAACAGAGATCAGTGTAGAGACCACTTTACTTTTTAATTTACATGCATAATTTAGGTACTGTAAACAAGTGATAGCTGATAGAAATGTAAATTAAGACAGACAGAAGTAAATAAAACTCAAATATGGCAAAAGAAGCTGAATAAAATCAAAAGTAAGTTTATAATGTGATAAGAAAACCACAGATACAGTATATACACATAATGGGATGCTCGAAGCTAGAAAGTGAAGTGCATATAAAGACTTAGGAGTCATAGTGGTTTCCTAATGGTATGGTTGAAAGCATCATTATGTATTCCTTTAAATCTTGAATGGATGTTTTTGCAAACACTAGATGAATAAGAATATTCAATCTACTTTGTATTAAATGGTATGATTGATTCCAAATTAATGGTATGATTTCTTCCAAATTAGCATGGTGGTTTTTATCAGAGACTACAGCTACCATAATTTCAGGGCTTTTGTTTTTATTAGTGAATGTATCCATTCATTTTCTAACCCCATTTTTTTATTAAATGGTTGTATGGTGCCTCCTATAATATTAGACACATGGCTGGAACTAACTGTGCATGTGATACCCATCTATGACAGGGCTCAGAAACCCTCTGGGCCAATTTAAAGAGCCAACTATCCCAGCATGCACATCGTTAAGATGTAGGAGATAGTTTGTCAGTCAGTGCGATTGAACTGGCTGTTGTTGTTTAAAGTCCATAGTCAGCTTAAATTGGACGGCTTTCTTAAATTGGACGGCTTTACACTGTGACTCAAAAACCTCAAACAGGTGTGGAGAAGAATGTGTGATACTGTTGATCATTGAACATCATTTGATTAACAGCATTATTCATACTCAGGTTGGTAGTCTGCTCTAACCACTTGAAGGATTAGTCTTAATATGACTGGCTCAGTTTTTTTTCTAATACAGGTATCTTAAATTTTCATGTCAGCTAGTGAAACTGCACACACTTACTACACTTATCAAGCTCGCTTTTGTAACCGTCTTCATGGAGTTCCTTATTACAGGATGATTCCTTTTAATATACAATTGTAATTTTTCTGTGTCGCATTGTATACAGCTGCTCGCTGTCCAAAGTGCTGAAATGTGTGTCATTGAGAGGTGTGTCTTCACACTTAACCGTAATTATCATGAAACGCAAGATCCCTAGACTTTTGTTCTGTGACATTTTCATCCTACATTTTCTACACCATTCTCCAAGACAGTAGAATCTTTATTACAGTAGTATTAATACTGGTACTCTTACCACAAGTATAGAGTACTGTGAAATTCTTGTCTTACCAACATGCCTGAAACCTTGTGGAAAATCCCCTTAGGTAAAACTCCAGTAAAGTTTAAAGGGTTTTGGCCATTGTAAATCACAAACATTAGCTCATTTTGTTAGGGGCTGTTTACTTAAACAAGTCACTACATTCTACACTCCAACAAATGAGCTATTGCATCAGCCTCTTTTGTAACCTGTCATAGCAAAAACATAAATTACAAGAATATGATTAGGTCCCTATTAACTTTCATTTAAACA
The DNA here is from genome assembly GCF_016835505.1 of Polypterus senegalus. Classification (NCBI taxonomy): domain Eukaryota; kingdom Metazoa; phylum Chordata; class Cladistia; order Polypteriformes; family Polypteridae; genus Polypterus; species Polypterus senegalus. The sequence continues at coordinate 63,989,772 of NC_053167.1, forward strand.
CACACAAACACACACACGCAATAATTATCATCTAATGGACTTAATTCAAACAGACCTGGCCCAACCTGGTAGCATTACAGGAACTGGCATGAAATAGACACCAGCCCTTTGCAGGTCACACTTATGCACACACCTACGTTTATTGATTTTGGAGCACACATATAGATAAATGACAAAATGCATGATGTTGGGATGAGGGAGAAAAACTGGAGCACTTAAAGAAAGCTCACTTACGAACTCCACATAGACAGGCTGAATTTTGAACTGAGGAGCCATAAGACAGCAGCATTAGCCACTGCACTACTGTATTTCACTAATTCACTAAGTGCATTACTCAATAATAAATTATTAAATTAATTGGTGCAAAAATACATCTTCATTTAAACTCATTCACTAGACTGTTGAAAGTCAATGCAGATTTACTGTATTCTAGCATACATCTCCAGCCAATAAAAATCTTATTTTTCTGCATTAGATGGAAACATGGGTTTTACGTGGCATTGCTTTAATTTTTTAAACATAATAATACCATCATATACTGCTTAAATGTGTCTTGGTTAGAGCCCCTGATCATGCAAAGCACTTGACTTTATGTACTGTGCATTAGCCCAAAGGAATAAATAAACCAAGGGTACATTCAAATAAAACTATCACTCTTGGCTTTTTTCTATACGTAACATGGGCTGCAGTCCCTGGTGACAAACACTGTTTATAAATATATATACACCCCTTTTTTTAAGGCTGTAAGCACTCAATTTGATAACTGAAAGGAAAGGCACTAGTAGCTCCTGGACATGAATTACGGTACATGCTAGGGCCTTAGTGTACAGCGTATATGTGTTTCATACTACTACAGCTGCCATGCTCTAGACCCCTTCATTTGAATTATAGCTAGCTCAACTACATTCAGCAATCCTTTAACTCAACCATCTCCACTGTTTACTGCTGCCTCCTACACTTTACCCAGATGCTGTGTTTAAAAAAGGCAACGGAAGCACTTGAACCTTCTAGAGGCAAATAGTTTGACCCTGAGCTGCCAATGTGAATCATACACAAAATAAATTCAAGCTAAAGTATGCGCATTAAGATGGAGGAATGCCAAATGGCACCCTCCATCGCCTCTTTGTGACACAGCCTCCCCACTGTGCTAGGAATTCAGGGCAATTTCATGACAACCTCCCTTGGCTTCCTGAGGAAAAAAAAAGAAAACATTAAAGACAGTCTAGCAGATGAGATGTGGGAGGCTACAAACATGTATAAAACAAGTAAATACATTTTTTAACAATGTATTTGCTACTATTATTATTTACTTCACTGTACATCGTCCAATAAATTCTTCAGCATGCATCATACTGTATGCTGAAAGCATCCATAGGTATAGCATGGAACACAAAGTACAAAGCAAAATCCACCTGTCCATTATTTGAACCCTGAACCACAGTCTAGCCTAACAACACTAGGAACAAGACTGACCAACTCTGCACTAGGCACCAGTCTATCGCAGGGTTCTGCATGCCTAGGCACATACCAACTCTAAGTCATTCTGGAACAATTTAGAGTTGCCAGGTAACCTAACATAATTCCATTCAAAAACAGCCACGCAGCCACGAGGAGAGCAGGCAAAGTTCATACAGATAATGACCAGGCTGGAAGTTATTCACAAATTTTAGTATCTAAGAAACTGTCTCAAGTAGAATACTAACTAAATTAGTCTGAGATGGATAAGTTAACTTATTTGGTATAGTAATGCTATTTAAGGATATGAACCATTTCTTTTAACTCTTCAAAATGCTTTTCTGCCCATGTATTCTACTATTATATTCTACTATCACTAATATGTTTCAGTATCCCAGTATAAGGGGCAAAAGGGAATTTCAAAACCCATCTACAAATGGCTGTGGCTTTCAGAGACCAGCTGTTCTATGAGGTCTTCCACTGAAAGCACAAATTACTCACCACTTAAAAACTCCAATACAGGTCTGGCCACTAGAGCTGGTATTGTACAGTTTAATTATTCTAATAGTTCAGCTAGACACTCAGTTCTGACAGTTGAGTTTATCCTTCTTTCATTCCTTAAAGAAATGTTCAATTTTATTTTCTATTTAAAAATCTTTGACTCCCCAAAGCAAAATGTGCATAGTTTTATAGATTTAAAAACTGTTTTCAATGTGGCTACACAAATTTCCTTGGTCCACAACTAGTATTTTCTTCAAATGCTGTGGCCATAAAATTCCAGGAGGATGAATTCAAATTGTATCCCAGTCAGTCTGTGTTTAGTTTGAATAATCTCCCTGTGTCTGCATGGATTCTCCTCCAGTATTCTGGTTTCACTGCTGCATTCCAAAGACACACAGTTTAGCTTAAATTTTAAGATGCCTTGCTCTGGGTTCATGTGAGTGTGTGCAAATATCTGCTGCAATGGACTTACATCTCATTTAGGGTGGCACCTGCCTTGTGCCTGATGTTGCTGGAACACATTATGGAAGTGGATTCAGAAAACAGATGGCTGGATTAATATAAGGAATATGTTAATGTATCTTAATAAAGTTACAAATTTAATGTATTTGAAACAAAACAAATGTAATAATCAGTAATATCAGTAAAGGACAATGTAAACTCGTCCTTTTATTATCATACCCATGGTCTGAGCTTTTTTCTGTGTTTTCTTTAGTTACCTTCCAGTGTGCAGTTTCTTCCCACACTTGCCGTAGTTAAATGTATTTGTTTTATGTATTTTTTTTTGTTTATTGAGGAATGGTGATGTTTGTGTATATATATTGGTGCCTTATGTCTGTGAGCTTCAACATCTCAAATTCTATGCAACGCTGCTAAGACTATAAAATGTCTACTTTGGATGCTTACTGTACTGGAAATGAATGAATGGAGTGCTGAGCTTCTCAACAGGCAGCACGACAGCCAAGCAGATGACATTACCCCTTCCAAAAATTTGAATCAAAACTTTAAATCCTCTCGTTGGTTTGCCCAAGATTGTTCACATTTTGAAACACTTAAGTACACTTCCGGTGCACTTGAAGAAAAAAGCATAAAGTTTGAGAAACGGGATTGCCAATTTATAAGGTTCAAGAGAAGTAGGGCATTGCTGTATCTAAATTTACAACCTGATTTTCAATCATATAAGTCTACTAGAAGCAGCATCCAGCATTTAATGGACAAGTCATTTGAAGCTGTGGTCTGTCTGTCTGCTAGTGCAGCTTCAGTCTGTTCTGGTGTTTTCAGCCACCAGGTGGCACTGTCATTCAAACTGTAGTGAAAAGGAAAAAGGGAGAAACAAAGCTAACGCCAGGGGTAAAATTTTGGGTTGGGCTATAGTCTACATTGTTCCCAAATCAAATGATGTAGCTGTGCAAATTTTGACAGAACCTGGTTCAATGGTGTGGATTTGTAAACCAAACATGCACGTATACACTCACCTAAAGGATTATTAGGAACACCATACTAATACGGTGTTTGACCCCCTTTCGCCTTCAGAACTGCCTTAATTCTACGTGGCATTGATTCAACAAGGTGCTGAAAGCATTCTTTAGAAATGTTGGCCCATATTGATAGGATAGCATCTTGCAGTTGATGGAGATTTGTGGGATGCACATCCAGGGCACGAAGCTCCCGTTCCACCACATCCCAAAGATGCTCTATTGGGTTGAGATCTGGTGACTGTGGGGGCCATTTTAGTACAGTGAACTCATTGTCATGTTCAAGAAACCAATTTGAAATGATTCGAGCTTTGTGACATGGTGCATTATCCTGCTGGAAGTAGCCATCAGAGGATGGGTACATGGTAGTCATGAAGGGATGGACATGGTCAGAAACAATGCTCAGGTAGCCCGTGGCATTAAAACGATGTCCAATTGGCACTAAGGGGCCTAAAGTGTGCCAAGAAAACATCCCCCACACCATTACACTACCACCACCAGCCTGCACAGTGGTAACAAGGCATGATGGATCCATGTTCTCATTCTGTTTACGCCAAATTCTGACTCTACCATTTGAATGTCTCAACAGAAATCGAGACTAATCAGACCAGGCAACATTTTCCCAGTCTTCAACTGTCCAATTTTGGTGAGCTTGTGCAAATTGTAGCCTCTTTTTCCTATTTGTAGTGGAGATGAGTGGTACCCGGTGGGGTCTTCTGCTGTTGTAGCCCATCTGCCTCAAGGTTGTGCGTGTTGTGGCTTCACAAATGCTTTGCTGCATACCTCGGTTGTAACGAGTGGTTATTTCAGTCAAAGTTGCTCTTCTATCAGCTTGAATCAGTCGGCCCATTCTCCTCTGACCTCTAGCATCAACAAGGCATTTTCACCCACAGGACTGCCGCATACTGATGTTTTTCCCTTTTCACATCATTCTTTGTAAACCCTAGAAATGGTGTGCGTGAAAATCCCAGTAACTGAGCAGATTGTGAAATACTCAGACTGGCCCGTCTGGCACCAACAACCATGCCACGCTCAAAATTGCTTAAATCACCTTTCTTTCCCATTCTGACATTCAGTTTGGAGTTCAGGAGATTGTCTTGACCAGGACCACACCCCTAAATGCATTGAAGCAACTGCCATGTGATTGGTTGATTAGATAATTACATTAATGAGAAATTGAACAGGTGTTCCTAATAATCCTTTAGGTGAGTGTATATACATAATACACACAGATTTCCAGACATACTTTATATACCAGACATACTATATATATATATATATATATATATATATATATATATATATATATATATATATATATATATATATATAAATTTTTTTTTTTTTTTTTTTCCGGGTCCTCCCTGTGTTGAGTTTGCATGTTCTCCACGTGTCTGCGTGGGTTTCCTCCGGGTGTTCTGGTTTCCTCCCTCAGTCCAAAGACATGCAGGTTAGATGTATTGGCGATCCCAAATTGTCCCTAGTGTGTGCTTGGCGTGTGTGTGTCCAGGGTTTGTTCCTGCCTTGTGCTCTGTGCTGGCTGGGATTGGCTCCAGCAGACCCCCGTGACCCTGTGTTAGGATACAGTGGGTTGGAGAATGACTGACTGACTATATTTATATTTCACATAATCAGTGACTGGAATTTACAGCCAGTTACCTGGCCCCAGGAAGATGCGCTACTCATTATTGCAAAACCAAACCACCTTTATGGAAAATTAGTTATTTTAACAAAATTTGTATAGCCATAAATTACACCTGTATTAATGAAATTGTTTAAATTTCACAATCTGATGTAAAGGTATGGGATACGCTTGATCTTGACATAAATCTGTACGGGTAACCATTTTCTTAACCTGATGTTTGCAGGATAGGACTGTGGAGATAAGTAGTCTATTTTTGGAGCTAAGAACACAAAGAAAAAATTAACCATGGACATGATACTAGTTGATCACAAGGCACACTCATCTACACATCCACATATGCTCAGATGCGGGTCAATTATCTTAAGATTATATCTTTGAACTGTGTAAAAAGACTGTTGTAAGCATGGGTAAGTCCATGCAGGCAGTAATTAAACAGAGGTAAAGCAATATGAAGTAGCATCGTCATTCCGCTTCCTTCACAAAATATTCATTTCTTTTATAAACCCACATTTTCTATTTTTGAAAAGTTGGAGTGTATGCCAACAGGCACAGGACAGGAAGCAGCCCTGCAAAAGATGCCAGTTCACCAGGCACAAGGCACACTTGTGCCCACTCTAAGGCTCTCTTATAATTTACCTAACTATCATGGTCAAAGTGCCTCAATGTGGAGAAGTTCAAATATCTTGAGGTCTTGTTCACGAGTGAGGGAAGGATGGAGCTGGAGGTTGACAGATGGATGCGGCATCCGCAGTAATGCGGGCTCTGCAACGGTCCGTCGTGGTGAAGAGAGAGTTGAGCCAAAAGGTGAGGCTGTCGATTTACCAGTCGATCTACGTTCCTACCCTCACCTATGGTCACAAGCTAGTGGTAGTGAACGAAAGAGCAAGATCGAGGACACAAGCGGCCAAAATGAGTTTTCTCCGCAGGGTGGCTGGACTTTCCCTTAGAGATAGGGTGAGGAGTTCAGTTATCCGGGAGAGACTTGGAGTAAAGTCGCTGCTCCTCCGCATTGAGAGTCAGTTGAGGTGGTCCGGGCAACTGGTCAGGATGCCCCCTGGACAGGAGGGATTGTATCTGGCCTGGGAACGCCTTAGGGTCCTCCCAGAGGAGCAGGAGGAGGTGGCCGGGGAGAGGGAGGTCTGGGCTTCCCTGCTTAGGCTGCTGCCCCCGTGACCTGACCTCGGATAAGCGGTGGACAATGGATGGATGGATGGATCATGATCAAAAACCAAACAAACAGGCAATTTAAGAACTTTGGATGAAACCAGAGTGCTCAAAATACTCTGAGACAATCAATACACGAACACAGAGCCAGTCAAACAACTGGGAACTGAACCTAGGTCCCGTAACTCTTTTAAGGCTGATGTCGACTTTTGTTGAAATTGAGGGGTAGAGCAAGGTAATCAACTGTAAACTGCAACAAAACTCGCCCTTACATTTAAGTTTGACTCTCTTTGCAAGAAGGAAAGTTAAGTAGCTTTGTTGATTTGAACAAACAACCTCTAAAATGGCATTGACATCTGGCAAGAGACTAAATACACCATGGATGTTTTACATATTATCGCTGAATCGGACTCTGACTTGTCAGACTTGAAATTTGATGCAAGTGATCAGGAGATGGACATCGAATATGAAAGTGAGGTACCAGCATCAGCTGATTAGTCCCCAGATGATTGTGATGTTGAACACGTTTGCGTAGCTGATACGCCTACGGCAGTGCTCGCCTGAGAGGACCACCACTTATGGTGACAAAAAGTACAAACCATCAAACCAATTGTGTCACAAAGCGACTGCCACCACCGCCCACCTGTGCGAAGGCAGCCAGCTGCTGGCCAATCAAGGTGCCCCCAAGCAGCCATGCCTTCAGAGATGCCTAACTTGCACCAACAGCAGCCACAGAACCCAGCAACAGACGTTTTATGTTGATTTATGTGTGAAACCATTGCTTTGTGTGCTTTTCAGAAAACTGAGTTTTTTGGAAAAAATATTCAGCCCTCAAAGAGTTAAACACCACTGCACAATGGAGTGCCCCTAGTTTAAAAAATTGTCAGATTATTAAGATTACTTTCCTTTTACTTTATTATTTAAAAAATTTTTAGTCTACACACATTCATCATGTGTTTACTGTATACATCAGAAAAATATGCTAATTGGAAAAGTATATCTGTATTACCTAAATATACTGAAAATGCAGAGAATTACAAGCTGGTTTAAGACATCGGTATATACATTACTCACATTCCTTTTATTTGATAATTACAATTAATTAAGATATTTCTTCTGTTGCTGACAATCTTTTATTAACTAATTGATCAATCCAAAAATTAATTTCAGAAGCTTCAAATTCTGTCTAATGGAATCTTTAATTACACAGCCAGCAGATGTTAACTTCACGCCCACAACTCTACTTTTACATATTATGAAAGTGCACGTTTTATCAGTTTACATTCTCATTCACCACTGTATTAGACTGGATAAATCATAGATCATAATCAACAGGTTTGGACATGGCAAATTTGCTGGTGCCTTCGGTGTACTTTTAATATAAATATAGCATGTGTCATACAGTATAATAAGTAATTTTCCACAGCCAAGGAAAATGTACACTACATTGACACTTTTCACATTTTTTAAAGATTGAATGAATTTTCAGTTTTTAAGCATTCAGTATGAAAAGCACATGCTTTGGTTAGCTAGCTTGCAGAAGTTTACCATCATAATAGAACAGGTGCATCATGGTCACTGTGCTGAATTAAACAGAGACAAATTCCCAGAGATTAGCCAAAAGCAGCCAATTTCATCAAACAATTGCAGAGAACACAATAGACTATCACTAACTATTGAAAAGGCAGTACATGCATGGCTTGTTTCACACAATAGCCTGGCTAAGGTTGACAGTGCAAGACATGGATGCTCTAGGGGACCTGTTCTTTATCTGGATGAAGCCCATTCATTGCACCCAGGAGGTGGAGCTAGGCAGGTCACTTACATAGTAAAGCCACTTTAAGTCATGCATTCTTTGATAACAGGCTTGTATTTATGTCAGAGGTGAGAAGGTGACTTGGATCTGCAGTTGGCAAGTTAATAAACAGACTCATCAGAATGGTGATTATTTATAGGTTGTTTTAAAGCATGCTTTTATTCTATACTGAATAGAAATCATAACGTGAGTAAACTTTGCTGAATTTATGACAAATGTGAATTCAACTTAAGAAGTTAGAGTTTAACCTCACATTTAGATCTACAAACTTGAGTGGCATGATAATGTAAGTAATATGGGCATGAGATGTAAACAATGCAGGTGCACAGCATGAATACCCTTTTCTTTCAAGAAATACAACTTTTGCCAAAACCATTACTGTGAACAAACCAGAACTGTTCATTGCATTATTATGTTTTCTCTGCTGTTGTGCACAGGGCTTTAGGGACATGGTGGATATTTGCTTACCACCAAATTGTACACCCTGGTGACTCATAAGGTTAATGTTGTTGAAATGAGTGCAGCAGAGGTTCTGTAACAAAGGCCGGCTGTGTAAAGGGTTTCTTTTTTATGATCAAAAACACAAAGATGTGGTGCCTACCCACATTGCCAAGCCCTTGAAGAAGGGACTGCTGTCAAAGCCCTCTCAAAATGGCCACATTCTTGAGATTCCTTGCATTCTTACTGGGACTCCACTTAAAACAGTCAATACAAAATATTGCCATGGGGAACAGTTCTGGCACGGACTCTCTCTTAGACAAGTTCTTCCATAGCTATCAAGCACAAAAGACTGCAGGCTATTTTAGTCTCACTGCAGTAAAAAATGTCTACTTAATGCCTCAAATTTCAAGATAGATACTCCTTCTTTTAAAGTGTAGATTACTTACAAGTATCTCCATAAGGATCTGCAATGTGCATTAATTTTCAATTTTAAAATATTATGTATTTTCATCACTTCTGTTAACAAAATTGTGAGGCTTCAATTTTTTTTAAAACAATAAATGAACCAATATTCCTTAAATGGTAGTATTTTCATATTTCAAAATTAAATTTCTATTGGTTTAGAATTGCTGTGTAAATAAACAAACAACTGCAAGTCTACTTTTATTAGGGCTAGGAATCGATTAAAAATATTAACTGATTAATCACATCATTGTATGCAATTAATCGCAATTAATCACATCTAACATTAAAACATGTAATCATAAAATAGGTACTTAAATCAGGAAGTATATATAAACACTGAGTCACAAAATTAGTGTAGAATTTAGAATCAACACCAAGGTATTTTAAAAAAATTACGACATAATTTAAATTTAAACCATGACCTTAAACCTGAACGTTTAACAAAACACTACTTGAGCAAGTACAACCAGATATTTTAATGCCTTCCTAAAAGGTAAGCGTAAAACTATACCTACAGATTTTCAATGCACTGTTAAAGACTAATGTAATTTAAAAGTATAAGCATCTCCTAAATGGACATACATTAAAATTTTGTTAAAACTACAAAAATACCATCCTCAATTGTTCATCATTATCAACAACATAATTATACTCACAACAAGTCTGTGGAAATAATAGTGTAGTGCCCCAGGTTCTGACCTGTGAGAAACAACACTCCTTAGGTAGCTGAGACCTGTCTGAGAAGGACGGGACTACCTTGGGAAGCCAACATAAAAGCAGCTTCGCCAGGAGACATGTCAGAGGTCTATCTACCGGGGTGAGTGTTCGTCAGCGATTCTCACAGAGCCAAGGAAGAGTGGGCACCTTTGCTTCTAGCATGCAAAAGTTCTCTATATGCTCACTAAAACTGCCGTGTACTTGAATAGTTATGTGCCAATTTTCAAACTGGTCTTTTTGGCAGTCAGCACTGCAAGCTCCGATAGTCAAGACTATTTAGACAGTTAAGCACGTGTATGACATTTAATGTTTTTGTAGTTGGTAGAATTGTGGTGTGTTTTGGGATTTTTTTGAGTTACAAAACGTGTGCCACCACAGAAAAAAGGCTGGAAAACACTGCTGTTCACCTTTGCTTCTAGCATGCAAAAAGTTCTCTATAGTAGCCATCTCACTTAAAACTGACACCGATTAAGCTTGGGCATTACTTGAATAGTTATGTTTGGGTATTGTTCCCCTTCCTTGCATTCTTTGCATACATTAGCAAAAATACTGCAAACGTAAACATGGGTAGGGATAATCATCTTCTATTTTCTAGAATTTTGTCATTATATTAGGGCAGTCAGCACTGCAAGCTACATGACAGACTGGGAGTACTGGCATTGTAAAATGGCGATGGCCTCCAGCTATATCGCAGCCCTGCCCTGAATAGGCGAGTTAGGAAGATGGATGAATGGATGGATGGATGGATGGATGGATGTCTGTAATGTCTGTTCAGTTCTTGTCAACTGATTACATGCTACACACCTGCTCAATATTCTCTCTCACTCAGCCACATGCATGCGTTATCAATCTTTGCAAATTAAAAAAATATATACTTCCTTACAGTGAAAGAATAAATGTGTATGGTTTTTCTCAGTTATTATTATCCAGTTGTCTAAAAAACTAACCAAACCATAACTGGGCATGAATATTAAATGTCAATAAATATGCTTGGTGATGACATTGTGAGGTGAATCCCCACTCCTGGAGCTGAAGTGAGATACACACCCAGTCTCGTTTTAAAATGGTTGAATCTCAAAACAACGGTTTGCTTTTTGCTTTTTTCCTTTTTAAAATGATATACTGTAGATATGCTATTTTGCAGCACATATATAATCTCAAGACGTGGATCAATCCTCAAACAACATTTTTGGCTTGAGAAAAGTATGTTTTCCGAAAGGTGTAAGGTTAAATTCGATATCTATGTGTTTCTTATCCTAACTAGTGACAATATCAAATTTCAATTATTTTTCTCTTCTTATACTGCAATTTCACATGAAAATCTACTATACAAAATTTAAATTGTTTATTTAAACTAGTTTGAAAACTAACATTTTGATATAACACCCATAAGCCAAATTGAATTGATCTACCTCAAAGTGTTTTCGTGTTTTACGTGTTTTCGTACATACATACAGACATAAACACACACAGATATAATTGCAAAAATGGTCAAAACAGCAAATGTGGAGATTCATCAAAATCCAAAGCTCAAATCTTTTCACAAATACTATATTTTCTCTATACTATGTGTATGAGAAAGTAAAAAAATAAGCATCTACGATAAACATGCCAGATATTATTACTTATTTATATACTATACACTGTACATACTGTATATATATATACGTACAGGTATATATAGTGAATGATAAGGACCTGGCCAAGAGAAACAGAGTGATTTAAGTTTTTACTGATGAACATCTACGTGGCATAGAGACTGAACTTAGTCACTGTGCCCTGATGTTTTTGAATTGTAGTTCTTCTCTGGGGGCAGAACTGACAGATATGCTAGACTTTCCTTGTGTTCCTGATTTGCACTACGCATTTACTTTTTATCCTTAACGTTTAATTCCATGAATTGTATTTTACATATGTTTTGATCTTTCATCAGGTTTGTACTGTTTGTGAATTGACATTTCTTCTTGTTTTCTGTATTTTTTGGATTGTCTGAATTTTTTTATTACCTACACTGATTTTTAAATTTGAAAATGAGAGTTAAAAACCAAACAGCATCACAAAAGCAGAAGAAAATTAATCAGCTGCATGCACGTTTACCCTTTGATTTTTCCATATAAACAGAATGGAACAGTTAAAGACAGGGCTAGAATATTATATAATTGTGGGAATATCTAATTATTCATCTTATTTAGTAACAGTGTATTAACTATGTTGCATGTATTTTTATTTTTGTTATTTAACTTCTCAACAATGAAAAAGAAATTACATGGTACAAACACAAAATGACACCATAATTGGAAATTTATCTAATTAGGTAAAAGAATTATCAAATAAACTTGAAATTGTAGTAGGTACATGTTGTGTTTCACAAGTTGACATATTCATACAATTATTATATAATCTCTACGCATATAAGAAAATTGAGTGGAGAACACTCCAGATTTTTGTCTTACAGAGCTATTAACATAGTGATGACTGCATTAATAGAAATTTCTAGTCTTTCACACAAGGTTTTTTCAGTTTTAGAAAAATGAATGTATCTCACATATCTCTTGTATGGCCTTGGAACCTCTTAGATTTTGGTTTTTCTCCAGCCCTCTGGTGTTTTTTTTTTTGTTTTTTCCTTTCCACCCTGGCCATCGGACCTTACTTTATTCTGTTAATTAGTATTGCCTAATTTTTATATTTTTTTCTTTTTTCATCTTGTAAAGCACTTTGAGCTGCATCATTTGTATGAAAATGTGCTATACAAATAAATGTTGTTGTTGTTGCATCTCAGTCATTTTTGACATTAGTTAAAAGTTTCCAAAACGTATGTTTTATTTTTAATATATTTGGAAGACAGGTTACTTAAAGTCAGTGCCACAGTGAGGTATAATGATAATCACCTGCCTTAGTCAAGTTCACCAAATTATCCTAAAGATTAAAAAATAGAAAAGTTAAAATAAATAACATAAATACTTTATATATCTATAGCAACATTAATTGTATGGCGCTTGATTTGGTGAACATGACACAAGGACAATTGTAATCTCCACTCCTGAACAAACAATTAACACAGACACATTTAAAAATATTCATCAAAGAACCACTGACTTCTCTAAAAACTCATGCAACTTATTCCCAGTGATATGAACTTTTATGAAAATTGGTCTTCCTGGTCTGATTTGGCTACAGAGTTAAGCAAGTGGAAAGAGAATAAACAAAGACTGACTTGGATGTGGGTGATAATGAAATATGACAGCTATTTTTGTTATAAAACTTTACCCTCAAGTTGACATACCCTATAATAATAATAATAATAATAATAATAATAATTCTTTATTTATTTGTCAAATACATAGTTATACAGGACAACACGCAATGAAATGCATCTTTTCGTATACCCCTTGGGGTCAGAGCGCAGGGTCAGCTATTGTACAGCGCCCCTGGAGCAATTGAAGGTTATTAGGTGACTTGAGTCAGAATGCTATATAAGTGATTAACTCCTTCAAATTTGCTGATAAATGCCTCAGACTCTAAAATTAAAAGAAAACAATCAGTACACAAAAGTACTGTATACAATGAAAGGCTGTGAAGCCAAGGTTAGCAGGGTGTTCAAACATTTCCATAAATTTAAATTTACATTTAGAAATTTAGAAATGATTTATTGTAGCTCACCATGGTACATAATGTTTAGTGAAAAGGCCAGGGGATTACACTTATGCAGAATAATAGCAGTATTATTAGTATTACAGCAGAATATTAGTAGTATTGTGGGCAGGAGGAGGAGTACAGGAAGCTAATCAAAGACTTTGTTAAATGGTGCGACTCAAACCACTTACACCTGAACACCAGCAAAACCAAGGAGCTGGTGGTTGATTTTAGGAGGCCCAGGCCCCTCATGGACCCCGTGATCATCAGAGGTGACTGTGTGCAGAGGGTGCAGACCTATAAATATCTGGGAGTGCAGCTGGATGACAAATTGGACTGGACTGCCAATACTGATGCTCTGTGTAAGAAAGGTCAGAGCTGACTATATTTTCTTATAAGGTTGGCGTCCTTCAACATCTGCAATAAGATGCTGCAGATTTTCTACCAGGCGGTTGTTGCAAGTGCCCTCTTCTACGGGGTGGTGTGCTGGGGTGGCAGCATAAAGATGAAAGACGCCTCACACCTGGACAAACTTGTTAAGAAGGCAGGCTCTATTGTAGGAGTAAAATTGGACAGTTTACCATCTGTGGCAGAGCGACGGGCACTAAGCAAACTCCTGTCAATCATGAATAATCCACTGCATCCACTGAACAGTGTCATCTCCAGGCAGAGGAGTAGCTTCAGTGACAGACTGAGGAGATCGTTCCTCCCCCACACTATGCGACTCTTCAATTCCATCCGGGGGAGTAAATGCTAACATTAATTTAAAGTTATTGTCTGCTTTTAAATGCATTTTTATTACTATTTAATTTAGCCAGTATATTGCTGCTGGATTATGTGAATTTCCCCTTGGGATTAATAAAGTATCTATCTATCTAGCTATCTATTGATGCAACATACAAGAACAACACAAAATAAAAAAATGAATATAAAAATATAAAATATGATGCAGCATAAAAGGACAACACAAAATAAAAATTGATGAAAATAGGATAATATATGAAGAAAAAAAGTCCAGGTAGTCTATTGTGCAGGTATACATAGATTTTTAGTAGAAACTTACGCCTGATTTGACAGAATAACTGCACATGGAAAAACCTTTAGGTGGCACATTATTTTAGCTTTCACTGCAAGAAGATGTTTGCCGAAAGTAAGCCTTTGGAATAGGTGTTGCCCTGAGTGAGTCTTTGCAGCACACTTCCTTACCCTAGACTCATCATACAGAACTCAAATGAATGGCATATTGCAGCCGATAATCTTTTCACCAGCTCAGATGATGTGTTGCATGATGGCCTTAGCCTGAGCTGAGACAACACCAAACCAGACAGTTATAGATGAGGTCAGAATGGACTTGATGAAGGCAGTGTGAAACTTGACTAATAATGTTTGAGGGAGATTGAATTTCCTTAGATACTACAGAAACAACGTTCTCTAATAGGCTCTTAATAATACACATGATGTTTTTATTGCTTTTGAGGTTTTGTGACAGCACAGAGCCCAGAAACGTAAAACACTCTGCTGCCCAAACAAATGAGCCGTTTATAGCAAGTTATAGGTGAGCAGGTGACTGTTTCCTGAAATCTATGATCATTTCTTGAGTTTTTTCAATGATACGGTCTAAATTATTATGGCTGCACTAAACTGACTGATGTTCTGCTTCTTGCATGCTTAAATAAACAGCAGAAAATAAACAAAGATGCTGTTGTAAACAAAGCAATCACAAAAAAACTCTCTCTGCCAGGCCATTCTCAATGCAAAACTTGATATAAACATCAAAAACTTTACTGTCAAAAGGAGATGTTTAAGTTCTTGTAGATTTGTTGGGTTTTTTCTGTTTGCTTTCTGTGGACTGCGATTAGTACGGCTATATTTTTTCTAAAAGATAGCAACTGGAATTGTAACTTTCCTTGATTTATGTTCTCCAGTTTTTACAATCATAAAGGAGCCTCCAAAAACATGCAGCCTCTGTCTGAATCCAGCACGAAATCTGCCAAGGTTAGTCAATGCATATTGAACATTTTTTCCATTATGTTTAGGTAAAGTATACAGTATATTTCACTTTCTTTTATTTTCATTAGTTGAATGCAATAGAAGTACTAAATGATTTCACATTTTTCTTTTTTTAAAAATAAAGTATATATATCCACCCATTTACTGAATCAACTTAATCCAAGACAAGTGTGGCAAGAAGTGACAGCCTATCTCACCAGTATTGTACGCAAGGTTTTAATTAATCTTGGCCAGGCAATTGCTTATGCATAGACCTAGAGGAAAAATGTAGAAATGCCAACTAACCTACCACACAAGTCACTGGGAAAAGATAAATAGGACACTGGAGAAAAATCACAAGAATGCAGCAAGGACATCCCTTTGGGATTGTGAGACAACATCACTAACCATAACACAGCCCTGCCACCCAAGAACAACCTCAACTGTTTTTCATTTAAATATTTTTTACAAAGCAGAACTTCCCTCATACTCAGAAAACATTGTCCATGAGCACCATGAATTATTTCTTCATCAGAAAAACTAAAGACCATCCATACTATGCAGCTTAAGCATATCTTTTATCTTCCTTGATATGTTTAGCTACCCTTTCAGTGTAAAAAAATGCATTGGTCCATAAAATATTTAAAGATAAACCTTATAAATATCTCTCAATCCATTCCTGAACTTGATTTTCTGCAACAGGACTATGGATGTCTAGGGTTTTTCTTGAGAACATCGCAAGGTGGACCTCTGGATGAGGTGGCATCCCAACTTAGTACACACTTTCCTGCTCAATCTCACACACCTCAGATTAATTAAATATTATTTATTAACCTACAATAAAATTCACAATTTTAAAATGGGAATGGGCTCAAATGACAAGGAAAACCTCTAAGGAATTGGGAAGAACAAGCCAGCTAGAGTCAGACCTAACAGGTTAGCAAATGTGCCTAGAGTTGTAAGGCAGTAGTGTTAACAACTATGCAAAGATACTTCTGAACCTCCATCCTCTCATTACTTGAACCCTGAGCCATTTTATTTGGCCACAGGGAGTGGTAGCTGTTCCCAGCAGCATTTGTGTCAAGGCAGGGACTAGCACTGGATAGGATGTCAGTCTATCATGGAGCAACTCACTTACAGCTACTGAGCCAGCTGAAATTACTGGTTAACTTACAATATAACATGCATGTCTTTAGGGTATTAGAGGGTGCCATACAAATGCCTAAGCTGGAAAAGACCCCAAAAAGAGAACCTAACAACAAAAAACAACTTTTATTTATGTGGCATGTTATGTCATACAAATGATGTAGCTCAAAGTGCTTTACAAGATAAAGAAAGAAAAAGAAAAAAATATATAAAAATAAAATTAGGCAATACTAATTAACAAATAATAAAGTAAGGATAGAAAAAACAAACAAAAAAAAAACTCCAAGGCTGGAGAAAAAAAACCCAAAATCTGCAGGAGTTCTGAGGCCATGAGACCACCCAGCCCCCACTGGACATTCTACCTAACATAAGTGATCTAAATCAATCCCAATGGTTTTCAGGCTTCACGTGGAAGAATTAGATGATGATGGTCATGTAGACCTCTGGCTTTCAATACATCATGGTGCTTTGATCAGCTGGTGGTGGTGCAGATCGCAAAAGAACAGCAGAGAAAGTATGGATTTTGGAGCCATGAAAAAAAAAAGATAATTAAATGCATATACGGAATATCAGGGTTACACTAAAATGAAACGATGAGAAAGCCATGTTAAAATACAGTAATGGGATTTTAGCGTTTTTTTAAAGTGCTCCACCATATTAGCCTGGCAAATTTCTATCAGTAAGCTATTCCAGATTTTCAATCAAGTTCAGTAGTACTCTGTACTTCAAGTTCATGCAAAAGAACAGATATAATAAAACAGTGAATGGGGCAGCTTGAAGTTAAATGAATTGTATACATGTACTCTAACTTGGCTTAAAAATGACAATAAGAAGTGGATGGAGAAAGGAGAAAAAGGCTCCTGTAAATTTGAAAGCTTGCCCTTTATTCTAAAATAGTTCCTAAACAGCAGAGACATTAAAGCTAAACGGTTCCTTTATAAGCTCTTTTTTGTAGCTGTTATGAGAACTCAATTAATTTAGTTGATAATTGTGGATATCTGTTGCCCATCCTGAAATCATTGGGTGCACTTAACCTGATATGTCCGTTTTTGGGAATCTTGGAAGAAAACCACAGAACTCAAAGAGAAACACATGCTGAGAAAGGAGGAAACATGTAAACTCAACACAGACAGCTGAGCCTAGTTTCCTAAAGCTGGAATGTAGCTTCCTAAGCCCTGTGCCAAATGTATAAGCTTTTAATAATGCTAAATGACTAAAAATATTTAAAAAAGCAAAACAAGGTATAAGTATCTGTATCCGTTTCTTTTGTTTTCAGTATTACTGATAAAAAATGAGTTATCCAGTTCACAAAAACTACAGTCAATTGTCCCAAAGATGTTATGTAACAACTTTCTATAAATCCTGGATTGAGAACTACATGATGCACAATAACATAACTGTTGTCATTTAAAAACTACCGGCAGGAAAAAGAAACAATATGTTAGTAGCAAGAGGAAAGTCACTAATTACAATACGTTTTTACTAAGGAATGTTCCCAAGGAAAACAATAATAGCACAAAAATGCTGCTTTCCTTTCAGCATACCTCTTTCATTTATCACTCTGGATGCCATACAGTACATTATGTTTCATATGTACAAAAATATTAATTCAAGCATTTTTTAAAAATAGCTTTGAAACATCTTTTGTGTTGATATTAGAAAATTTCCCCTGGGTTGTGTTACAAGGACAGTGGTTTGTGTTGCTTCCCAAAAAAGTTAAGTTTTGTTAAATGGCAACTTTAAATTGGCCCAGTGTAGGAGTGTGTGTGTGTGTGTGTGTGTGTGTACTCTGTGATGTATTAAGAGAAGTTTCATTCTTCCTACCCGGCGCCCAGTACTGCTAGTATACAGTCCAGTATAAATGGCCTTGTACTCTTTATATACTTAAAATAACAAGCAATGTAAACAATACCTCCATACATTTTTAACAGGCTTATCCAGTCATGGGGTTAACATTGTGACCTGACATTTGCGCAATAGACATATACGCGCCGACAAAATAGCGCCGATTAAAACACGCCGTTGAAATCGCGCCGACAATATCTCGAAAGTTTCATTAAATATGAATTACTAATTTAAAGCATATATAATAATGTTTATTTTAGAAGTCAATATTATGAGACACGGCACGCAGATAGTCCTTAAGATCACGCCCTGCATATGTAGGAAGAATTGCAGCAAGGGCATCCCACTCTCTTGGCCTCTCTCACGATTTTGTTGTGGCAATTTTGTCGGCGTGCATTTGTCGAAAACCAGTTAGCGGGTTTGTCGGCGTTCACTTGTCGGTCGCGATTTTGTCTATTTGGCAATTTTTTTAATTGTATTTTTTATATGAAACCTCATACGGGGCTGTTTCATGACTTATGCACGGCATAGGCTTCAGAAACCCATAACTGTATATTGGTCTGAAAATGAATGGAGAGGCTTTTCATATAATGTATTTATTGCATAAGGATTTCTAGAACCTTTTCAGCAGAGGATAAAAGATGGTTCAATTAATTCCCTTCCTCCATTTTCTGCAGTCTTTGGCATCCTCAGGAACAGGTGTTCTGCTCATTTAACTTGCCACCAATTACTTCGATGTCTGTTAATGCTCTTTGCCTCATCCACTTATACTCCATTACAATATGCACTGTCATTCTTTACACAAATAAACTGCCAAAGCCTGTCTCTCTTCATCTGGTGACCTCTCCTCTAATCCTGTCTTTTCTCTTACCGCTGTACTCATTCTCCTCTTCAAAGAGAAACTCAGCACATCCACTATATGATTCTTATTTCAGACTAATCAAATTTTACTTCATGCTCCACCTACCTCAGCCATTTCTCACTCTCATATATAATGCACAGCATGCTTACACTTTTCCCTTTAAAGCAATATATGCGTCTTTGGAAGACAGAGAATATATGAGAGCTTCTGCAGCTTTCCCCATACCTAGCTTATCCTTTCTACCACTTTCAAGACTGCGAATTCACTCATGGTTATCATGTCATTAACAAAGAAAAGAAGTACCCTCTTACCTTCACTAAAACACTTGTTGACTGCAGACTACCCTCCCAACACCTTTACCTCAAATGCCACATTATGATGCACCTCTTCCACACTAATTAATTACAGTAGTAAACAACAGACACCCTAAGCAATTCCTTATAAATCTTTCTGGCAGCTTCTTCTTTCTCAATCAAGAACAGCAAAGGAAACATAAAAAAACAGGGTGAAACACCTCCTTCAACTCAAACCTTTCACAGCCTAAATTTTACGAGATTGATCCCCATTTGTGCTTCCTCATACAGCAGACTGACATTACCAGATCCACAACTTCAAAAAACAGCATATTTTAACCTGCCTGATTCTTTCCTTCCTTTGAATAAGAACATAATTACAAGGAATATTCTGATGGCAAGTACTTTGACTGTCTGGTAACTCTCAACTGATGAGCTTCATCAGTAAAGTATTAGCATCCTACACCAGGGACCCCATCCTGGATGGGTTACCACTTTTTCCTTCTGCTACCCAAGTATGGTTTTGCTGTCACACAACCCACAAGAAGTAAATGAGTGTAGTTTGACACTCACAAGTCCTTTGATGTAAAAGGTTGCATTTTAAAAAACAAATGTGTTATTGTTTTTTTGCTTTTCAGAATTCATTTTAGGGATTTCTCCAGGGAAGCAACCATCCATCTAGGGTTCTCACAAACATATTGAATAAAGCAGGTTCATGAAAATAATAAAAGGATTGATTTTAGACACTTACTTATTTAGGTGAACACTTTACCTAGAAAACAGCTTAGTATGCAGACTTTTTAGAGTCGTCTTTAAGCAAGTCACAGAAGGACTTAAACATCAAGTCATATATAGATTTTTCCCACAATTCTAAAATGGATCAGCATGTGAGAAAATGAATGGTTGAATACAGATTTTTAACAGATTAATTGTTCTCCCTTAAATAACAGTTTTGTGCATCTCCTTATTTAATGGCCCGTTTACTAAATAAGGGTGTACTATGAACCTGTTCCTGTGCACATGTGTTTTGCAGCTGCTTGAAGCTTTTCTTGTTTTTACTATTTTTTTTGCCAAAATGCCTCTTTGAAAATCTGGATTCCGCTGTGCTGGTATGCAGCTGCTAAAAAAACCTGTGCAAGCCAGAAATGCTGACAGAGATTACAGGATCCAGAAACAAAATGACCACATATACTGCTATAGGATATTCTGCTTCCAGTTCTGAAGTACCAGATCAAATGGTTTGTACAAGAAAACTGCAGTGAGAAAAACATGGTGAAACCTGGACTTACGTACACCTTAAAACTATTTCAAATTAACAGTATATACTGAGTATGTGATGAACAGTACAGCTATCAGGCATTACCACTGACCTTCTGATAAAATTATTATAAGTAAAAATTCCTTTGAACAGATGATGACACTGCTGTCTTATCCAAATAAGGCAAATTTCTAAGCAGTGATATGGCAGCTAAACTATAGAAGACAGCTGCAATAGAGCCAAATGAGTCAGAGCTCTCTGTTTATACGCGGTGTGGCAGGTATTTCCTACAGTCTCTCTTTCCATGTAGGGAAGCCCAGAAGAGGAAGGGAGGGAGATGAGGAGGGCCAGCAGTAATCTTGTAAGCAAAAACATGTACCTGATCAGCAGCCAGAAGTAAGTCTGATGCTGTCTCCCAGCTTTGCTTCACCCTTTATTCATATACTATGAACAGCGAAGTTAACAAATAAACATCTGATGAATGACATCAGCAACTCTGACACATTACTTGCTTTTATTCATGTGCAATTAAGTGTAATGTAACATAACATTCTCAAACCCACATAATCTATTTCAGTGTCACGGGGACAAAATCTGCTGTGGCATGATTGGGAACAAGGCAGATATCAACCTGGACAGAGATCCAGTCCATTTTAGGGCCCACATATACACACATATATCTACTCTCTCAAAGGACCAACTTGCATGTAGTTGGTGATTTTGAAATAAAAACTGGAGCAGACAGATGACAAGTCACTCAAATCCTCCTTCACAAAATGCTGGATCTGTGAGGCAGCAACATTTAGACACTATGCCACTGTACCTTCTTTGCAAAATAACACAAAAGTGATATTTGTTCTTTATTAAAGAATAACTGGTAAGAGCATGGCCTGATAGAAGTTATTCTTGCCCTGGAAATGAGTTAAAGGAAATTTTTCGAAGAAACTTCCAAGGGCATATATTTTCCTTCCTGCTTACAGTATGATACGGTTACTTAGGCCCTGCTGGGAATTTACGGTAATTAGGCAGACAGGTTGAACAGAAGTCAATACTGGACAAGCCTGGAGTTTGAAGATGACTTGCAGTGAAAGACTGAGGGCAGAGGGACAGTGAATTGGAGACAGAATATAAGAAATGCAAGAGAACATTTTTGGTGTGTGCCATAACTTGCGAAGGCAACTGCAAAAAAGACAGAGAGATATCTGTATATATGGAGGTAGTGTTTACTTCATTATTCTGTTGGCATTGCTGTCTCTTCAATCCTTTCACGACACAAGTGCTTTCTTCAAACACAGAAACATCCATCCATTTTCCAACCCACTGAATCTGAACACAGGGTCACGGGGGTCTGCTGGAGCCAATCCCAGCCAACACAGGGCACAAACCAATCCTGGGCAGGGTGCCAACCCACCGCAGGACACACACAAACACACCAGGGCCAATTTAGAATCACCAATCCACCTAACCGGCATGTCTTTGGACTGTGGGAGGAAACCAGAGCGCCCAGAGGAAACCCACGCAGACACAGGGAGAACATGCAAACTCCACGAAGGGAGGACCCGGAAGGCAAACCCGGGTCTCCTAACTGCGAGGCAGCAGCGCTACCAATGCGCCACCCCACAGAAACATTAACATTAAAATCATTTATTAGTAACACATTCAACTTCTATGACTGCTTTTTTATAAAATGTGGACCAGTAAAAATAATACAATAGAGCCAAAAGTTCCAATCAAGAATGGCCAACTCAGGATATCCTGGTTCTCTTATTACTTGGAGACTGTATAGTAAACATTCAAGGATCCTAATTATTCTTTAATGGTTTTATCATCTTTCTCACTTTTAAATATTAAATTAATTGCACATAACTGATCGACACTAATGGCATTAAAATTACCACTTATTTTTCTTGGTTATTTTCTATTCTTAACAAATTTACAAGTTTTACATAAACACATTTTAATTTTTACTAAAAAATAAATAACTAAATATATTTTTTACCTCGTGCATCTAGTTAGAGTTGTGACTAAGAGAGGGAAGTTGGTGGCTGCCCAGGGCCACTCATTTTGGCCGTTCTGCGTTGACCCAACTACAACCCCCATGCCACAATATGCTGTCCCTCTTCACATATATAAATACATAGCTGTTAAAGTATTTTAATAAAGCAATGTACAAAACTTGTGTTTTCACTCACAATGAAATCCACTACCTGCTGTCACCCTCCACCAGAAACCCCAGCTGAAATGCCTATTTAACCCAGAACCCTATTCTCTTCTTGAGACAGCCCTGGCCTAAGTATGCTGCCTTTCAATCATATATGTGGTTCTCGCCAGTGGTGAGTTTGCATAACCTCCCCATGTCTGCAGAGGATTTCCTCCCACACCCCAAGTCTTAGGATGGCGATTCTAAACTGGCACTGTGTGTGTGTGTGTGTGTCCAAATCTCAGTATGTATTTTTTTCCCTTTGTACTGACCAGCAATACAGATTGTGCAAGTTTATTTTTATGGATACAGTATTGTGTGATCCAAATGCCTACAACACCTAGACAATTTTAAACCACACATCAGATACAAAATGAGCCGACTTAAGTAGCTGAATAAGATCTTGTCAGGGTGTCAGGGCCTGCCTTTATTCCATAGTGAGGGGAGCAAACTGTGATAGGGAACGTAAGGCAAATCTCATGTTAGATTCAATAAATACTGCATAGAAAAAAAATAATGGGAGTAAAGTGAATTTGAAAATTGATAGGGTAAATAAAGGGTAAATAAATCCACATTTATTGCAAGACAGGGAACTGCCATGGATATAACACTAGTCCACTGCAGGCTACACATTCGGACAATGTATAGTTTCTAATTCACCAACATGCATGTAAGAGGAATGTGGTTGGAAAACTAAAATACCTACTGCAGCACCAGCCTCCTGCAACCCTAGACTGGATAAGGAGGTCAAAAAAGAGGATGGATAGATGGACAGAGGAAGGAATAGTTGGATAAATGGAAACATCTGTAGCTGTTGCCTCATTGCTTTATGAGCCTGGATATAATTACTCCTGTAGTTGTTGTTTGTATCTCATCCTGATATTCACTACTATAGAAATGAAATTGTATTCTTATAAAACCTGGTTGAATTTAACTAAGAGCATTAAAAAAAGACATCTTTTATTTTGGTTGAAATAGAAGTACATGTAATTTGATCTTACTTTCTCACAGAAGCTCCCATTGTTCTATATCTAGGCTTTGCTAGCATGATTTCCTTATAATTAAAATGGGTCCAAATTACACTATTTTTATTAAGCATCACTCGTTTACCTATTAAAGCACTTATTACTCCTTTGATGTTTCTCATACTGACTAAGGTCTGAAAAACTAGCTGAATGTTGTCTCCACCCCAATCAGGACTTTAAAATAGCTTATTTAAAAAAGTATGAGCCACAAGGATTTCCATGCATTGTCACAAAAACTCTTTTCTATTAATTACAATGAAATGTATCACTGGAGAATGAAAAGCATGTGGAGTTCAGGAATGATATTTGCACTCTTTGTGAATCTCAACCTCAGGGAAATGCTACGAATACAACACTTCCAAAGTGATATCCCTTTTGGTAGCACACTTGTTCCAAATCATATTGTTGAAAGTATGACACGCTATAAATTGACAAAGCTGTTTTAGTTTTATGCTTTGAAGCCAACTAAACAACAGAAAATTGCTGTAGAATTATAGATAATATTAGTTTAAATTAAGATGACAATGAATCTGTAACTTTGCTTACCCACAAATCCACCAATTTTGTAATGTGTCAAGGAGTCAGAGCTTATTCCAGTTGCATTAGTGGAAAACAAACAGGTCAACAGCACATTGTGGGGTTCATTTATGCATACAACCGCAAGGCCAATCTAGAATCACTAATTATTTTAAAACACAAGTCCTTGGGATGTGTGAGGACAAACTGGAGAAAAAAACACACAGACAATGTGAATATGCCACAGATAGTGGTAATCAAGCTAGGATTAAATAATAAATACTATATGCACTCGCGTATAAGTTGTGTCTTGAAACCCGAAAAATCAATCATCAAATCAGACCCCGACTAATACCGATTTATACATCTCCTTGCTTTCTCTAATCTTGCACCAGTTTCTCAGACACATCAAATTTTCTTGCAGCAGCAGCGCCATCCCCAATTTCTTTTGCCACTTCAACCTCTTTTAATTTAAAACCACCTTCATATTTTCTTCTGATCGAACGCTCCATCGTAATTAAGGGATGCTCTTACAATAAAGGTGTATGAGGGTGTGAGATACAAAAAACACAAAACAGTTCAAACGTCACTTTGGAATAGTCTGGGTATTACCATGTGGTCATGTAGGCACAATACACAGAAAAAAAAGGTAGTGTGTTCTGTGGTTACTCTCTCTGGTGGACGTTAGCATATCATAATCTCTTGGACCAATAGCGTGAGTTTTCCGCATTCGACTTATACGATTGACATTATAAAATAACGGAAATTATACGGTAAAATTAAGCCCTGACTTATCCGTGGAAGAACTTAAAACTCGAGTATATACGGCATATATTTTTAGAATATGTATTTTCTACATACTACATGGAGACTGGGGTTTGTGTCCTGGGACATCCCTGCATGGAGTTTGTATGTTCTCCCCGTGTCTGCATGGGATTCCTCCGGGTGCTCTGGTTTCCTCCCACAGAGTATACACATGGAGGTTAGGTAGACTGGTGATGCTAAATTTGCCCTAGTGTGTGTGTAGGTGTTTTGTCCAGAGATGGACTAGTGCCCTGTCCAGACTTTGTTCCTGCATTGAGCCTTAGGCTAGCAGGGATAGGCTCCAGCACCCTCCATGACCCTGTTGAGAACTAAACGAGTTACAAAGTAACTGGCTGACTACATTTGGCACATTAAGTCATCATCATTGTTGTCTTTATTGTCATAGGCACATGGCAATGGCAGGTTAAGTAATCTAATTCATCTAGGTGTCTAAATTCGTGTCATGTTTGTGCATGAGTTATTTAACCGTTATCACTTGTCCTCATTTTTCTCTCCACCAAAATATTATCTTTAGTACCTCTCCATTTGGAAACTGACTTATTTTGTCATGCACATCTCACTGATACATTATTGTAATTTTCTTTCAAATGATTTCCCTATACCACCTTTAAGTAATAAATTTGATTTAAACTGTTACTGGAGTCTTGAAATGCTATTACTACTGAGTTTTATTCAAGTTTAGACATTTTCCGTTTCAAGGCTATACCACTTACTGTATTTATAAAGCCGACAGAACAGAATGAAGAGCCTTGTGAACTAAAAGAGCACCCTCTCTGGGTAGGAGGCTTATCTAGCTCTTGACTGTAAGAGTGCTGATGACAGCTCACCTCTGTAACTGGTTGTCACTGATCCTTGGGGCATAGATGACAGCAATTTAAACAGTTCATTTACAGAGTAGGGATGCATGTGCTGCCAACAGCATTGTGTCACAGTTTAATGTATTGAAATAATGTCTTACTAGACATCCAAATATAACCCTCAGAGATGACAGAGAAGAATCAAAGTTGTGTAACTCAGTTCATCTGCTCTACGTCACCCACCAGTTCTATTTTTGTCCATGTGCCTCAAAGACACTTCACTTTGCTACAGGCAGTACCATACAGCAAATATCTTGCTTTCAGTGAAAAAGGAGAAAACTGCTAAGCCATTCAAGCAATTTAAACACAGGAAAGAAAAGAATTAAATTCCACATAAAGTAATTTTCCATATCGGTAATACATTGCCAAATAAGACAGTGGGTTTACATATGTTTTGGCTAACCACTGTATGAGTACAATTAAAAGAAAAAGAGCACTTCTTAGGAACTGGAAAATCAGTGGGCCTGAACATGCGCTCTTTTATGGCCTGCTCCAGAGCATGAACTTGTAATCACAACCAGTACTGTATATTTCAGCTATAAATACAACCCTCATCAACATTTTTTTAAAATTAATTATTCATCAACTTACAATGGGCTATCATTTTATTTTAAACCTCTTATCTATAAGGTGCAGGTTCTTAACAGCTTTTTGGTCCAAGATTGAAGGGGGCTCTTAAACTGGCTGATTTAAGGAGTCACATTGATGCATTTTCTCTGTTTAGTATAAAGAGGAAAATTCCTGTGGATCTACAAAGTTGATATTTTTTCCTAAGTTTAGCTCTCAAAATCTAAACAAGATTCCAAAGTAATGCTGTCATTAGTGGGTGGGGGGGGGAGGTATCCTTCTTTTCCGACAGGAACTTTCAAGCACTTTAACACAGCACTGCACTAAGTCATTTAGAGAGAGACCTCCAGTTAAGTAATGCTTGTATAACAGAGAAAACATGACTATAGATTCTGTCCCGGAGAATAAATGACTTCCTACTACACTTCAGGGAATGGCAAACAAATTTGATACTTTTTTCCAACCACTTTGCCAAAGAAATACTTCATCTGACACCATCTTCCGATTCACTTTATGTGCTTCTCTTTATTCTTCACTGCCAGTTCTGTGTAATGAGACATGAGGTTATCTTAAAACACTTCCAAAGTTACTTCATTTTTAACATGGGGGGCACAATTAGGAGCTTAACATTTCAGTGAAAAAAGAAATAAATAATGCAGCAATAGTGTTTGATCAGTCAGAAAGTACTGAATTAAAAAAAAACAGTTCTTGAAGATGATACATGCTATCACCTTGTGCATAGATGTCTTATACTTTCGGCACCCTTTGTTAGTTTTTCACTGCAGAGTGGCTATAATTATTATTGTAAGAAAATCAGTACTCTACTACTTACTGTCAATTATACAGGAATCTGATGGTTCAACACCAGTGCAGAAGGTACTGCAAGTGCACATGTTCACTATGATCACCATTACCTGCCATCCTTAATTTAAAATTACACAACATATGGTGTTGGGACCTTTAGAAATGTCTGTATTTAGCAATCTTTGATCAACTCATTTTTTCTATCACATGCAAATAAGGATACTTTATTAAAATGTAACCACCAGAATATCTTGTAGTAACTTGGATATATTTACTGTATATACAGTACTTTGACACTTTACCACTCTCTTCACAAACTTAATCTCCAGATGATTTGAGATTGCGAAATGGACCTTTCTGTACCAATTTCAGATAAAGGATGAAAATCATTCATTGACCTCAGAATCTCCTCATGTAGTTCAACTAAAAGTCCAACACTCTTTCACAGTATCTTAACTCTGGCTTCTTAAGGGGTGGCCAGACCAAGTCCCTAATTGTGAGTGATGTTCTCAGATGTTTCCCATTTTGCCACTGTACCACACTTTGACATTACTGGGACAAATTCTGGATTAGAGATTACTGAAACCAATATTACTGGTAATATACTTACAGGAGTATTTGGTATATTAAAAGATGGGATAACACTGTTTGAAAAATCTTCTGAACTGTCTTATATTACATTCTTCATTCATCTCCTTACATTCCATAATTGGAAATATCCTGACCCACCCACTATAACACAGTAGGAAAAATATATCCACTCTATTTAAAATTGGAAAAACTTAAATTTTCTATGTGAAGAACTGTCCAAAATATCTTTAGAATTTGTGAAGAATTTATTAATGTTGACCTTATGTAACTGTGCTGGACCTCTCTTAACCTATTAGATGGTTCAATATCTGCCAACTACATATGTGGCAATCCAATTTCACAGCTCCATATCAAAAATGGGTATATAAAATATAATATAAAATATGGTATTATTTATTGTATGCTGAACTGTTCTGCATCAAAATGACTGTAATTTAATAAAACTAATAAAGGGGAAAATCTTAAATATACTGCATATATAATGACTTGCATTGAATTTACTTCAGTTAAGTTCAAACAATAAACTAATCATCAACACCAATATACCAGCATATAATACAAATAAGATTGACAACAGTATTAATAGTCCACCAATAACAATTTTAACAGAAAACCTGAACTGAAAGAGGCTCTTAAGTTAAGATGAAACCTGGAAGCCCTCCTCTTAGCAAATATGTGCTACTTACCAGAGGAAAGAGAGTGAACAAAGTATGGACAGAGTACAAGACTATGGACAAGACATTCAGGTCTGGAAGAGTAAGGTGAACCTGAAGGAATAACATAATTTTATGATTTTAGAAGCAGTCAGAACCATTCTCTTTAAGTACTTCTTGCCCTAATAATTTAACTGTCCAAGAAAGAATGGCCTCAGGTGAACTTTTATATAATGGGTATGGTAGCTACGTTCTGGAAATGTTCAGTACCTGAACAACCTTTGTGTCTGCTGCCAGTTATTTTTTCTTCATTGCCATTTGCTTCCAGACTGTAATATTTCACAAGTTTGGCTTCCTTGTTGTTGTGCATATACTTATTATAATCCAGGGCCAGGATGAATGTAACTTGAGTATTCTCATCAGAGTATCTCACCACTGAGATAGAATCTGCATGTGAAATACAGTCATTAGTATAGAATGACAAATGGGGTTACAGTGAGACACAACCCTGCAGGGCACCTGTACTCTGCATACTTCAGCTTCACCAGATGCTGTCTGTTAGAAAGGAAATGTAACAGCAACAGAACATGGAATTATTGACACCACGTCTATCAGTTTATCAAAACATATGAGAGGGATAGCTGTGTTAAAAACAGAGCTGAGGATCTGAAGAAGGGGCCTGAGTTACCTTGAAAGCTTGCATATTGTAATCTTTTAAGTTAGCCTATAAAATGTGTCATTTTGCTTGACTTCTCATCATATCCATAAAGGCTAACACCGCATTTTGCTTGACTTCTACACCCTTTTACTTTAATTCGTCTGGAAATCAGGGTCATCAGAATGCTCAGTATGTTTCTCCCTGTAGTCAATATTTAGCAGAAGGCTTTACCAGATACAATAACTGTATTTTGGGCTCATTTTATTGCCCAATGTATTCTTAGAATTAGCCTTGGCCCACTTTACTGCCCATTGGAATTTTGTAATTTTTCTGTATGTTCTTGTAATATTTGTGTTTTGAATGTTCATGCTTTCTCCAACTGTTCATAGACATGCATCAGCTCATTCATTCATCCTCTAACCTCCTAACCCAGTTTAAGGCTCCAGTCTCATCTCAGCCTTGCCCACCATCCATGGATGTGGCATCAGTTCATCACAGGGCACAAACCGGCACATTACTTGCCATTGGGATAATAAACAAGTGTACACTGAGGAAAGCTTAAATAGATAGATAGATAGATAGATAGATAGATAGATAGATAGATAGATAGATAGATAGATAGATAGATAGATAGATAGATAGATAGAATGGAGGTCTATGGACTATGGATCTCTAAGGCAGCAGTGGTATCAACATGGTGTTCATAGGTTAACATATCTAAATTTTTCTGCTAATCACCCTGGACACAAATGTTTAATTTTGTGTACTGTGATGAACTGCTATGCTATCTTTCAGTCTTAACCCTTAGTTTCTCCAAATATGGACTGAAAAGCAGTTACTTAAAAAGAATGAAAAATGTTTTACATCAAAATAAAGCCCATGCCATATAAGAGTGCTCTAGCTCTCCAGACCTCAATCTAATCTCACTTCTATAGCCTGGAAAATGGTGCTATAATATTAGAACTCACATCGGAAAGATCAAAAACACAGTTTTATGGTATGCAGTATATGTCAGAAACTATTAAAACACAGCACTCTAATTTAGTGATTTGCTTTCCATTAATAATGGAGCTGTCTAATAACACTTGCTTCAATATACATTATATGTGTTTTACTTTTCAATATGCTTTCTTGTACTTGGTACAGCTCTTTACAATAACTATAGCTTAATTTACATTTTTTTAATAATTGTAATATTACTACGGAAGCAAAAGTGAATAAGGATTCCCAAGACTTAGTAACATTCAATAAACAGTAGCTGAATATGAAAGCCAAGTTTCTATCCAGAAAAAATGTATGGTATGATAGCCAAACAGGAATAATGATTCACAACAGGATGCTTAAAAAATGCTTTAGTGTACTGACTTGTAACTTAAAAATGTTGAAGCATGAAGCGAGCAACACTTATTATATTACAGTATTTTAAAATTATTATCTTTTTAACATATTGTACATCTGGAATGTTTATACCATAAATAGGGCATCGTCTTAATCTGATGCAGATGGTGTGTGAGAAACTAAAAAATGCCCTATTGACATTTCATTGGTAATCAAAGGGCATAAATACTGCTCATGGTACTTCATTGTGTTGATGAAACAATGCAAAATATTAACATTGTTAAGTGATTTTAAGTAAACACCATTAATATTAGGTTTACATAGTGTAAAGTTAATTTGGACTAACAATTGGGAAATGTATAAAACCTTTGTATATTCTGCACAGAGTAATACACATCTGCTTCAAAAAATGAAAAAGCTGCGCAAAAATCCTGGTAATTGTTCTAGAAAAAAAGGCCAAAAAGATGAAACAGCTGTCTCTGACCAATAATACAATAAACTGCACTATTCCTACAAAATGTTTAGGCCATAAAGAACACTGGGCCTCTGTGATCAATTATATTTAGAGCTCTTTGATAAAATATCTTATCAAATCCACTTCTAGATTGAAAAACAAGTTATATAAAATAGGTCATTTTAAGATGTAAGCACATGGTTCAAAAGAAATATATTAAGTTTGTTACTTTTCCACTGATTTTGACTGCTATTTAAAATTTTGCTCAATTTGTGCAAGGTGAAGGGTTTCTGTCACTAGAGGGCAGCAAAGCCACTCCTGGAAAGGCAGCACATTCAGGTGAGATGTACTAACGGCCCTGTCTGAGGGATAGCAATGTGGGAAATGTTCTGAAACATCAGTTCATGAAATGCTAAGGTATTAGTGATTTAAGAGAAAACAGGAAATTCAAATTTTATTAGGGAAGTTCTTTCAATTTTTTTCCAACACTCCAAAAATGAAAAACAGTGTAAAATGCTAAACATATACGAAAAAGCTACCTTTCTAAGTTTTTATGTAGTCAGTTATTAAAATGTACACATTTACACACCCTGATACATAAAACGTGACAGGTTTTATCAAGTTGTTTAATTCTATTTTAGGTGTAGATAGTTTATTAGTAAAACACCATCAGCTGCATGAAAAGCAGTTTTGCGTACTGTATCTGAAAAAAATAAAAATAAATAAGTAGGACCAACATTTGGATCAGCCCAGAAACAGGTAACATAACACAAACAGACATAGACATATTCTTCAAATTAGTGTAGATGACTCTTAAATTCAAGCTGTTACATAAGCCTGTGCATCTCATAGCTTATGGATAAACACTCTTAGGATTACTTCTTGAGTGGTTTTAATTTTGTGGTTGAACAATGTATATTTTACCAGAATTACTTTAGAGTTTTAAAAAGCAACCCACAACCATGATGTAGCACTCTTCAGGATTAGATCTTTTCCAATTTTGGAAGTACCATGGATAACAAGATGTCACAAGGAGAATTAACACCGTAGAAATGAATATTCTCCCTAAGTTGCTACATCTATTCCAGAGTATCCCTATATACATAAACAAATCATCCTTTAAGAAATTAGACTTAATTATAACATTGTTAATCTGGAATTTTAAATTGCCTTGCATTCTAAAGGTGGCATGGGACTACCTAACTTTACATTTTACTCACTGGGCAGTAAACACACAATAACATATTGGAAATCAGCAGAAATTAATTAAATCACACTGGCATGGCTTGCATTGGAAAACAAATCCTGTTCTAAATCTTCCTTGTATGCCACAACTTGTGCTCCATTCAATACTAACTGTCATCAGTTTACCAGCAGTCCAGTCATCTGCCACTTACTTAAAATATGGTCCAAAACAGGAGACATTTCAAGGAAGGGATGCTCTTATCTGTTGCTCCTATAAATGATAATCACCATTTTAACCTTCTCAGACCATCTTGGTGTTTAAGTTATGCACAATGCTAGAGATTTATATTTCCAACCTAATTGAATCTAATGCACAATTACACTCCAAATTTACTTTCCAGCTATGTGCTTTTTTTTCCTATACAGTATATAAATTAGAATTTTTGTTAAAAGAGACCTACCCATCTTTCCACATTGTGTATCCATATCAATCCCAGAGGCCATAGTGGTTATTCTTAATGAAGACTTTGAAGAACATTTCAATAATGAATAAAAATATTTCAAAGAATCTACCATCAAGGAAACTAGAGAACAGTAGGAATGGTACCTCTCAACTGTCATCTAAGAAAAGGAGAGTAACTCAGTCATACACAGAATACACTCTAGTTCTATATCTAGCAGACATTCAATAATTCAACTATGTGTCTTTCATCAATCACAGTTATTTTGTTAAAAACTGTCCAAAATGTACCATGGGTAAGACAACCTGTGAGAACAGTCATCTACCTCTGGGATCACTGTTATAATATATGTTTTTTGTGTATTTAATTTCAGTTTGTTCGCTTATGTGCTGCAATTGGCGCACCACATCACCCCAATTTGTCTTAAAAATAAGACACTGGAAAACCTGGTATAAATATGGCTGCAGTACAAATGGCAATTATCCTTCTGTTGATTAAAAAACAACAATCTCTTAGTGTCAGTTTCTTTTTCAAGTAGGCCAAGTACTAGATTTTTTTTTCAGGTTTGTTGAGTCTCTTTTTTGACCCTGTGCTTTGTTTGCTTGATATATTTTGATCTCCTAGTTTTGACTTTTTGCTGGGCTCTGACTATGACTCTGGTTAATCCTTATATTTCCTTGTCTTTTCAGTCTCTCACAATAATTCCAGAGACCTGGGGCCTCATGCATAACACTGTGTGTAAAATTGGCACAAAAATATGGCATATGGAAAAAAGTGGAAATGTGCGTACGCACAAAAAAATCCAGATGTATAAATCCACGTTCTTACGCTATATGAATCCCGGTCAGCGTGAAAAGTAACGCTCGTGCACACGGCTGTTGCTCCACCCTGACTCCTCTCAGAATTACGCCACTTTGAATATGCAAATCAATATAAATAGCTCCTTACGTTTTGCATTCTGTGAAAAGACAATGGAAAAAGCACAGGGAAAAAGAAGAGTGTCAGCGAATACCAAGTAGAGGCAAGGAAAAATGTACTATTTGTTGGTTAAAGAAGTGATAAGAACAACAAAAGGAAGTTGATCGAGTGACAGAGTGGAGGAGAAACTTGAAAGTTCAAGTTCAGAAATTCACTCAGTGCCCAAAATAAAAAAGAAGTGGTCAGCTATCAAAGTCGCAGTGAAAAGGTGAGTCATAGCCCACTGTGTGTCATATGGAAGAGTATTAGGGTACAAAGAAAAGAAAAAAAAAAAAAATAGAGACACAGTGTGAGAAAAGGGTTGAAATTTCCACTTTAATCACATAGTTTATTTTGTCATTAAAGTAGAACGTCATAAACTTCATCTTAAAATCATTTAATTTAATTGTTTCTTAAATCTTATCTTAACTAAAGTAGCACGTTAAATGCTTCGTATTCTATGTACTCTTATGTGTGTGAATCAGTATGTGCTTTTTAAACAGGTCTTCTCAGGAAACAGAATATATTACATTCATGATGTTACAGCTCTCTGAATAATTTAATTACTAATATGTATACCTGACATTTTCATGATGATAGAAATTAAAGCATGTGTAAAACATTGAGGCATGTTGGCGAAGTGGTAGTGATGAGCTGGCGCCGCTTCCAGAATTTGTTCCTGTCTCCCACAAGATGCTTGCTGCCCTGTGCATGACCCTCACTAAAATAATTTATTGCAGCAGTACTGTCTCTTTCATACGTACTAACCCCGGATTCCTGTCCATCCTTTTCTTTCTCCAAATAACCAATTGCCACACAATAAGCTGTTTAGTAAATGCCAAGTCATCTGTAAGCTTAGAACACCGATTCTTCAAAACTTTTAGGAACATTGAAATATCTTCATAGTACATGTTTAATTAGTCCACCATCTATCTATCCATCCAGGATCGCGCCAACCCCAGCTGGCATACAGCGTGAGACAGGAATAATCCCTGTGCCACCGAGTCCTCGCATATTTAATCATTAACAATATATATTATTTAAATGAAGTTTAAAATGTTTCTGTATAATGTAATATATATACTTTAATGCATTTCATCTTTAAAATGGTATCAAGAGCTCACCGAAGGTAGCGCTTGGAAATCTAAATCAACTTAGAAACCAGTTGTCATCATCTGTAAATACGCGCTCTCAATTGAATTGAATTCCTTTATTGTTATTTTATGATACAATGAGATTCAATATGCAAATCCTCCATAAACTTATTTTCCTATAAAATGGTAAAATAACAACAACTATAATAATAATAATAGGATAAAAAACAGTGAAAAATATACAATATGAAAGCATAAGCGGCTCAGGTTGTGCAATAATACAACTGTAATGCAAATTTACAGTGAGGCAGTTGTACTTATAAGCACAAACAGTTCTACCGGGAGCACTTGATGGACTGATTGAGTGCATTTAGAGCTCTTGGGATGAAACTGTTTCTGAACCGTGAGGTCTGTACAGGAAAGGCTCTGAAGCCTTTGACGAATGGCAGAAGTTCAAATAGACTGTGCGCATGCCCAAGGCAACGTGTGCTAGAAGCTCTATCCCGATATTTCTCCCCGCTCTTGACACAATCTGCAGTAGAGCTTTTCGATCAGCTGCTGTAGAGCTGTAATTCCACACTCAGATACAGTGGGTAAAATACTCTGAGTGGTGCACTGACAGTGACAACGCTAAAGCAGCTACTGTATAGTATTTGGAATAGTTTGGCCATTTTGTGCACCATTATATGGTTACGGGTTGATTACAATCCGATGCCTTAAAATAATAAATGATATGTGGTTTATTTCAGTGTATTTGATAAAGCCACGTCAGGGATGTTAATCTAAAAAATAAAGGGAATCCACACAGGAACACTAGCACTGCTTTGAAGATGGATGCCGCCAGTTTGCAAAACCGAGTGCAGAACTTGCGTACACAAGGGATTCACCTGCCGTGAAAATGTGTGTGGCTTTACGCCAAGTTTAGTTTTTATACATCATGATGTGAGCATGGAAACGGGCACACGCAATATTTTTGTGCGTACACACCATTTATACATGAGGCCCCTGGTCTTACATAACATTAGACTGTATGTTTTGAGAATACTCTAAATTAACATAATTCTGGACAAAAATCTTTAAATTCTTCTCAAACAGCCTACAATCACTCTAATACATTATCATTCATATCGGGTGTACTCCTGAATGGCAATAAAGTGCATAGGGAGCAACTGATTAATAGCCTACACAGCCCCTATAGCACACTACTAGCTTAAGTGGAAGAATTCCAGCCCACCTTCTATAACTCAGTGGGTAAACGATGTTCTATATAATCTCAAATTAGAAAAGATACATTTTTTAAAACAGGGCAAGAACTGATAATATTATTTTAGAATATGCACATTGGCCCTGTGATTTTTTTTTTTCATTATGCCTGTGCCTCTCTTATTTTACTCTTTCTTTTGGGTGAGGGTTGAATCTCATTCTGAATTTTTTTTTCTATGTACAGTATTTCTAATTTTCCTTTGTTTTCTTTGTCGTTATTTTGACCTAAATGGCTGTACCTGTTATGTTATTATTATATGTTTGATTGAGTAGGATGATGTTGTAATGCTTTGAATTAAAAAAAAAAAAACAAAATAAATAAAATATATACATTTAAAAAAAATTCTGATATGCACAGTATGTAAATCCACTAGACCAAATATACTGTGTGCTGTTAATTTGAACTTTGCTATTTTTTTCATATGCACAAACAGTAGAAAAACTTGAAGCATTCATTTACTGGAGTTTACTGAGAAAATAAGTGTTTCAGATAATGCAGAAAATTAGGGGATTTATTAATAGTAAGAACTGAGCATTGGCACAGTGGCTAGTGCTGCTGAGAGACAGTCCCATAGTCCAGGATTGTAATTCGAGCCTGGCCACTCCCTTTATGGAGTTTACACATTCTCCCTATGTTTTTCAAAACTTTGGAGTTCAGGTTAATCAGCAAATCTAAAGTGGACTTGTATGAATATGTCTGAGCGAGTGTTCCTTGTGTTTGGTATTACTGTTTAATGGAAAGATAAAAAAAATGTGTGGTTGCTTTTCAAAATTGTAACTAAGAAACTACTCCATGCAAACTATCATTTTTTAAGGAGCCACATTCATAAACAGTTTTGGATATTATCAGCGGTTGGAGGTTCATCTAGCAGGTATTGCTTGGTGAACCTGCTGAATTCTGAAGTAGTCTTCTTCAAAGCACTCATCCCAAAGAAGTCCATCATGATGTCAAACTCCTCTCCTCCTCTTGTCTTCCAGTATTAGGTAGTTGTACCATGTTAGCCAATATGGATGTAGTGAGAAGTTAAGTAAAATGACACCTTTTATTGGCTAACTAGAAAGATTAAAAAATGCAAGCTTTCATGGCAACTCAGGCCCCTTCTTCAGGCAAGATGTCTTCTCACTTTGTCTCCCACAAAAGCACCAAACGCTATTGACTCTGCAACCACTAATATGTCATTATTGCAAAAAGTGAACACTTTTTAGGTTAATTTAAAATATATTTAAAATCCTAAATATTGATTTCCTCCAACATCCTAAATTTTCATTTCCTGCTCACTTTAATATTAAGCTATCTCTTACATAGTTTTAGTGTATCAATTCACACACAATAAACTCGTATTTATGATATTTACTAATAGCAGATATAACTGAATATAGTAGCATTGCAACTATTTAGAACATCAATAGACTGAATTTAGAAAATTCCACTGTGAAACCAGCAATTGAAAATGACCAGTTTTAATATATAGTGAAATTGGTAATGATTTAGCTCTCAAATACCTTGTCAGTATTCTGCACAATTATGTCAATATCTCCAAATAAATGAATGAGTATTTTCAGTACTCTTTATCATAAGGCTTTGTTTTCTTCATTTCAAACAGGATTTACTAACAATGTAACTGTCCCATTAAACTCAAGAATATAAATTCCACTCCTCAGACCTTTCTGAGACACTGACACAAAACCTCCATATATACATTGTCTCTGACATGACATAAAACAGCAAACTATAGCAGTTAATGAATGTCCAATATTCACACATTGTCCTAATGATACATGACACACCAGAATGTTATTCTTACAAAGATATTGAGAGTATAGAATAAAGTGTACCCTGATAGTATTGTTAACTACAGTAACACAGCTGTCAAAGAAATGGCCAAGAATATGAAGAGAATAAAGAACATCTGTAGTGTGCCGCCAACGAAACAGAGTTCATATGCAAGTGTGTTTCTTCAAACATTCCAAGAAGACTACTTGTGTTTTTATAACGTTACAGGTATGCATGCAATGTAGACTAAATGTCTTCCAGCACTTATACGATTTCATGCAACTAGAATGTTGCAAGTGACAGCAGAGTAACCCTGACATACAGTGGGTCTAAGCTCTCCAACCAGTTTGAATAAAATTAGAATACAATGTTTTCTATACAAATGGCTGCCATTCCTCCTATTATTAATTTACAGGTTGAATTTAATATGCTTAATAAAATAATATGGATGTAAATAATATGTACTAAATTACACTACTGTTGATTTAAGGAACTTAATTATATATATTTTGGTGCCTATGAAATTATGCTCATAAAGTAAGAATTATATTTGCAAAAATGTAATAAATATTTTGTAACATGATCAGTCAGCACACATTGAAAATCAGGTTTCAGTGTCATAAAAGCTAAATAGAGCAAGCTGCCCCAGAAATATTTAATGGAGTTTAGCTGTGCCACCACAGAGCTGTTTGTCATTTTATAGTTATGGGCTAGGCTTTATTTATTTCCTAACCTTTTTATATATGACATAAATTTCATAAGTCAGTGTATTCATGTGCAAGGAAGCAAACTAATTCATTCCTGAACTGTGAGCTTATTTTATACTCCATAAGATGATGATATACATCTGTAGAAAAAAACAGAAAAAATACTTCCATATTGGAAAGAAAATACAGTTTTCTTTGCATTCTTCTGCTTATTCTTTGTTAATTTTTGTTTCAGAAATTGTCACAATTACCACTGTAATTCATATTGTCACAAATAAACTGGGCTCAGTAATTCTAAACTATGTCGCTCTGATTGCAAAGAATGTTAATAGATATTCAGCCAAGGGAGAAATGGAAATTATTAAAAAACACTAAAAGCACCATTTGCCAGAAGCTGCCACACACTCTTTCTAAGTAATCTGCCATATACCAATATATAACTGAGCACAGTTATCATATTCATTATTACATTTTGATGAGATTTATGTAAGGTAGATCAGACACACCTGAAGTAACAACTGGTAACAAACTATATAGGTGAAAATGAGTTGCCAAGGAAAATGTTACAAAAGCCTTCCACATTCTCTCGCCATCGGTCTATTAGCTCTGTTTCCACTACTTTTTTTCAACACTATTTTACTATCACTGGACTTTGACACTCCCATCCACTTTAACAACATGGACGAACATGAAAAGTGGCTAGTGTAGTGTCAAATTTAGGAGTTAGCTGGCTTAACAATTTCCATCTTAGTTAAGGTGGAGACTATCTTGTTTTGGAATTCATACAATTCCAACATGTTTTCAAATATTTAAGTCTGCAAACCAAAAAAAAATCTCTAGATGGTTTGTGCAACTTATTTACACTATAACTGTAGACTTTTTTGATTATACACTCACCTAAAAGATTATTAGGAACACCTGTTCAATTTCTCATTAATGCAATTATCTAATCAACCAATCACATGGCAGTTGCTTCAATGCATTTAGGGGTGTGGTCCTGGACAAGACAATCTCCTGAACTCCAAACTGAATGTCAGAATGGGAAAGAAAGGTGATTTAAGCAATTTTGAGCGTGGCATGGTTGTTGGTGCCAGATGGGCCGGTCTGAGTATTTCACAATCTGCTCTGTTACTGGGATTTTCATGCACAACCATTTCTAGGGTTTACAAAGAATGGTGTGAAAAGGGAAAAACATCCAGTATGCGGCAGTCCTGTGGGCGAAAATGCCTTGTTGATGCTAGAGGTCAAATGAGAATGGGCCGACTGATTCAAGCTGATAGAAGAGCAACTTTGACTGAAATAACCACTCGTTACAACCGAGGTATGCAGCAAAGCATTTGTGAAGCCACAACACGCACAACCTTGAGGCGTATGGGCTACAACAGCAGAAGACCCCACCGGGTACCACTCATCTCCACTACAAATAGGAAAAAGAGGCTACAATTTGCACAAGCTCACCAAAATTGGACAGTTGAAGACTGGAAAAATGTTGCCTGGTCTGATGAGTCTCGATTTCTGTTGAGACATTCAAATGGCAGAGTCAGAATTTGGCGTAAACAGAATGAGAACATGGATCCATCATGCCTTGTTACCACTGTGCAGGCTGGTGGTGGTGGTGTAATGGTGTGGGGGATGTTTTCCTGGCACACTTTAGGCCCCTTAGTGCCAATTGGGCATCGTTTAAATGCCACGGGCTACCTGAGCATTGTTTCTGACCATGTCCATCCCTTCATGACCACCATGTACCCATCCTCTGATGGCTACTTCCAGCAGGATAATGCACCATGTCACAAAGCTCGAATCATTTCAAATTGGTTTCTTGAACATGACAATGAGTTCACTGTACTAAAATGGCCCCCACAGTCATCAGATCTCAACCCAATAGAGCATCTTTTGGATGTGGTGGAACGGGAGCTTCGTGCCCTGGATGTGCATCCCACAAATCTCCATTAACTGCAAGATGCTATCCTATCAATATGGGCCAACATTTCTAAAGAATGCTTTCAGCACCTTGTTGAATCAATGCCACGTAGAATTAAGGCAGTTCTGAAGGCGAAAGGGGGTCAAACACCGTATTAGTATGGTGTTCCTAATAATCCTTTAGGTGAGTGTATGTCTTTGCTCAAATCTGGTTCCAGTGCATTAGGAATATCTATTGTCTGTCCATGGAACACATTTTGCAGTCCTTTTACATCTTATTTTTTTCTTGCAAGTGTGCCTCTCATGGAGTTTTGACTAACTTGTACTGTGGATTTCAGCAACTGTCAGATGTATAAAAGTGGAAAACATGCAAAATATACAAGTTGAAGTGACCTCTTACTGGATAAAACTGAAACAGTAAAATAATTTTTAGTTGGACTCGCACTGAACCTTTCTCTGTTTTAAGACAGACAAGTTTGTAAATTCATGAAATGATTTTCAATGGGAGATTTTGAAATTTCTGAAGTTTCCAATCTGTTAAACATTTCTCAACTAAGACTTGACTGTCTTGACAAATTTTTTGGAAAATAGCTGTACCACATTTTATACAGAATTGGTCTATAGAGGGTCAAGTTTTTTCATGTGGACAGACAGACAAACTGACAGAGAGACGTAGCTATTGCAAACAGTGCTACTCGTATTATATGCAAACCCACCTAAAAGGAACTCAACAAAAGGATTCAGAATATAATAATTATACATAAATGTAAATTCAAAAAGACAAAATAATAAAAAGCACAAACAGCACAGACATATTCTATTGATTTTCTGACAACTCAAACCTTCAGTTTTTAAAGATTCAGGCATGATACAGAAAGCCATAAGCATTCTAACCTCACAGTCAATAGTCAAACTGATTTGCTCAGAGCCAGGTATTTCTATGCTGTTTTTTCCAGGTATTACTTCTACTCTGAGGCATTTTTAGATACTGTTCTTTTCCATTACCCCATGGAAATTATTGTAAAGTACTGAATCTCTGTAACACACAGTAAAGCTTTTTAAAAGGTGTATAATGGCATCAAGCTGGTGTTAATACCAATAAAAGGTTCTGCAAAAAGGAGTGAGCTAATAGAAAATTGCACATAATTTATTACTATTTAGCAGTTTATTACCATATAAAGGTGAAAAACTGGACATGATATAAATTATTCTTGAATTTTAATCTCCCAGCCAGTCTTTGAAATAGTCTTTGATGTCCATGTATATGTAGCTAATGTCATAGTAATTTCTGTCAGGATTGAATTGTAAAATTAATACAGAAGTCTATAATATTGTTTCACTTCAAATATTTACAGAGGAGAAAGTAGAAACTTCTACATTTATTCTGTTTTTAACTTACTTTTCCTAATATAGGTGAGGTGGAGGCTATCTTGCAGCACAAGATGCAAAACAGTTCCCAACACTGCCCATTACAGGGTATGTTCCCACATACTCCCACCAAGGACCAAATAAGAGTTTATACTGAACCAAACATCTGAAGGTTTGGGATATAGGAAGAAATTAGTATCCAGGAAATATCCATGCAAAGAAACTGTGAGAATGTGTAAATACAACCTTGATAGAGACTAAGTAGTTTTCAACCACAAGAACTTGGATCTGTAAGGCAACATCTCTAATCGTTACACCACCATACCACTATATACCATACCACTAATCCATGACTTTAAAAGATCCTTCAGTTTTTAGACCAGTAGGCTGATAACTGTGAAACTCAAGTAACTCTTGTAAAAAGTGTATTTTCTGAAATAAGACATAAATAAAAGAAGCGGAGTTTGCTGTTTTGTCCCTTGACATAAGCCTGTTTCAGTTCTATTGTGAACATTTCAACCATTGATGTAACTATCATTTCCAAAGAAAGAACACTTATGCCTGCATTCAAAATTCCAACACTTTAGTCTACAAAGAGAAATATCAGTTACATAGGCAAGTAACATAATTTCAAAATGCAACAGCCACTGTAGTTAAGTTAATGACAGCTTCCCTCCAAAAATCAATATCGAAGTACTTTTTACTGATGCTTTGACAGCTTTTGTCTCTTTGTGTGCTTTGCAAAAGCATACTTGTTTTAAAAGGCCTCAGTTTGAGTGAAATGAGGCAAATGCATAATTTAATAGTGGCAATTAATATGGCGATTCTCCGTCTTCAAAAAGTCATCTGGTTCTGCATTCATGGAAAAGATGAGGGAGTATAATTGAAACAGTTTGAACCTTGACTTGTAATTGCACTGAATAGCACACTAATTGCAAATGGCTTACTTCATTTCTGGAAAAAATTTTGCAGAAACATCTGTTAGGGAGAGCATCTCCAAAGAGCATTTTTATTTGGAACAAAAAGTGAAGAACTGAGAACATTAATGAAATTTTACACAGATACTGTCTGCAGTTTTACCATGATTAAAATTTATTTATTAAATTCCTTAATAAAGGAAAAGGGAGTTGTTACATTTAATGTGTGTTTAGTGGTTTGTCATGTGGTGGGTGCGGCAATGCACTGTATCAGTGTGTGCTCCTAATCTCTCTCTCTCTCTCTTTATCACATTTCACCCATATAAAAAAATACAGATTGGCCAATTATTTGTATTGCTCAGTAACACAATCTGCATGTGTTCTTGCTGTGCTGTAACTTGATTTACATAAAATCATTGTAGGCTTGAAACTACAAGAACAATATATTTTCAAAATAAAAACAAAGTGGAAAAATGTTTAAAAATAATATTATAATGGCATCCTAGGTCA
The DNA here is from genome assembly GCF_016835505.1 of Polypterus senegalus. Lineage (NCBI taxonomy): Eukaryota > Metazoa > Chordata > Cladistia > Polypteriformes > Polypteridae > Polypterus > Polypterus senegalus. The sequence goes on from NC_053167.1 coordinate 64,033,121, forward strand.
TCCTAAAAATAGCCTGTCAAAAAAAGACACTTTCTTTCAAAAATAATCTAGTAAACCGAAATATATTCATGCTACACTGATTTTTCTCTCCTCACTGACTGCCAAATGGTGCAGCAGTACACCTGTGCATGAAGAGTTAAAAAGTACCCCACATTCTGCATTTGTTATTACTACAACTGTCTAAGCTTGGTGTTAAGTTCACACATTCTACATTGATTTGGGGGGTGAAAACTGACTAATGTTTATTCTAATAACGAATAAGTTTTACAGAGACTTCATATCTAATTACAAGTTATGAAAATATGCCTAAGGTCATTGTAATAATGTAGAGAACACTATACAGTTATGACTCCTAGTATTTCCAAATATGCTATGTAACCATAAATAAAAATCTTGTGTTAAAAAGGAACCAGGAACTAATGACTGAAACAGGAGAGTTAAAAATATGTACTGCATCGGTGGACAATGGCTGACCCTGCATTGTGACACTCTAAGGTCATGCAACAAGACAATTTCACCTTTGTGGATTAAGTGTATCAAAAATCACCATATTGCTCTAATGAAGAAGTCACCTGGGGCCTCATACATAACGCTGTGCGAAGAATTCACACTATAACATGGCATACGGACAAAAGCGAAAATGTGCGTACGCACAAAAAAATCCAGATGCATAAATATGTGCGTTCACCAACTTCCACGCTCTTCCGCTACATAAATCCCGTGAAAAGTAATGCATGTGTATGCACCTACTGTCCCGCCCCATCTCGTCCCAGAATAACGTCTCTTTGAATTTGCAAATCAATATAAATAGTGTGGTATATGGCCGGCCATTCATCCCGGCCAATACCCCCATGCCACCAGATGGAACCCTCCCTGCGATGTGGAAATGCCCCGAATTCCAGCAGGGCATCATGGACCTTGGAGTTTTCCTTCACAGTCCTGCCGGATACCATGGGGTCCACCAGAGGACGCTGCAGGGCAGCTCAAGGATTATTTTCCATACAGCCCGGAAGTATATCCCAGTCACGGGGACAGAAGAAATGACGTACTTCCGGGTTGAAGAAAAAGGAGTTTTCATCCGACCCAGAAGTGTTGCCAGTCACATGGACAGAGAGAGAGAAACACTTCTGGGTCAAGGACTATAAAGGATTGTGGGAAACCCCAGAGTGTTGAGCTGAGTTGGGAGGAAGGGTGACAACGCCTCTAGGAGTGGAGGATTATTGTGTGAATTATTGATTACTGTATTGTTTATGAATATTGTGAAGTGGAGGGTGCTTTTTTGCACTTTATTATAATAAAGTCAGAATTTGGACTGTTATCTGGAGTCTGGCATCTGGTCTGAGGGTTCAAGGGGACAACAGCGCCCCCTATCTGTTACAATAGCCCTTAAGTTCAGCGTTCTGTGAAAAGGCAATGGCAAAAGCATGAGGGGAAATAGAAGAATTTCAAGTGGAGGCAAGGAAAAACGTATTATTTGTTAGTTTAAACAGTGATATAAACAACAAAAGGAAGTTGATCAAGTGACATAGAGTGTCGGAGAAACTCAAAAGCTCAAGTTCACAAAGTCGCACAGTGCCTGAAATAAAAAAGACGTTGTCAGATATCAAAGTTGCCATGAAAAGGCGAGTCGCAGCCCACTGTCTGAGTGTCATATGAAAGCTTATTAGAGTACAGAGAAAAAAAAAAATAGGCACACAGTGGGAAAAGAGCTCAAAATGTCAACTTTAATCTCTAAATATTATATATTATAAATAGTTTACTTTGTCATTAAAGTAGAACATCATAAACTTCATCTTAAAATCATTTAATTCATTAGTTTCTCAAATCCCATCGTAACTAAACTAGCACATTAAATGCTTTGTTTTGTATTTGATCTTCTATGTGCTCTATGTATGTGAATCACTACGTGCTTCTTAAGCGGGCTTTCTCTTCCTCCAACAGGACACAGAATTCATTACATTCGTGATATTACAGCTCTCTGAATAATTAAAATACTGAGATGTATACTTGATATCATTTTCATGATGTTAAAGCATGTTATTAAACTTGGGAACACGGTGGCGCAGTGATTGTTCATGCCTCACTCAAGATGCTTGCTGCTCTGTGCATGACCTTCGATGAAATTTATTGCAGCAGTACTGTCTCTTTCAAACGTAATAACCTCCAATTCCTGTCCTTCCTTTTCTTTCTCCAAATACCCAATAGCCACACAATCTGCTCTGTAATAGTCGTTAAGCCATCTGTAAGCTTAGCACGCCGATTCTTAAAAACCTTTAAAGAACATTGAAATATCTTCATAGTACATGTTCAATTATTCCATCCATCTATCCTTCCCTTGTCGCGCCAGCCCGAGCAAGAATACAGCATGAGGCAGGAACAATCCGTGAACAAAGCACCAGCTCCTCGCTAGTACTGTGGCACTGTGTCCTCACATGTTTAATTATTAACAATATAGATTATTTAAATGAAGTTAAGGTTTTATCTGTATAATATAATAAACATATTTTGCTGCATTTCATCTTAAAAATGATATCGTCATCATATGTAAATGTGTGCTTTATAAAGTGGCACAGGTTGTGCAATATTATAACTGTAGTGCAAGTTTACAGTGAGGTAATTGTACTTATAAGTACAAAGCATTCTACAAAAAAATGTATCAGTGAAAAATGTGACTAAAACGCTTATGCTAATGTGGTAAAATATTCAGAATCAAGTCAATATTTTGCTTACAATGAAATAAAACTTATCTAAAGAACTTTCATTTCCATTGGATTGTTGCAAGCTAGATCACTGTAAGATATTTCCCATTAAAGTCTTACATTATTGTTCTTGCATTTTACTGTTTATTTTAAGCATTAATTGCAGAATGAATACATTTGTAAGTGATTTGATCTTGAAAACAACAAAGCTCAAAAATTCAGTGATGTACATTTGTCAATATTTTGCTTTAAAAACTTATGAACTTTCATTTTTGGCAAGCTGATCACTGATCATTAAAGTTACAATTGTTCTTCAACTGTATTTTAAGCCAAATACTGATGTTTGAAAACAACCATTTTAATGTTTGGGTGCTGATCAGTTTCATTTTAATAGCATTTAACATAATAGCACTGGGCTTAAGGCAGAAAAATAAGGCTGGATGGGACATGAGTCCATCCCACCACACACTTACAGCAGCTGTCAAATGGCAAAAACTGATCTTCTGCTCTGTACTGTATAATCAGTGTCAGCTTCCATAGGACCCTTTCATCGGTAATCTATGTTTGACCACAGCGCAGCATGGTGGACAATTCTCAATGCACCGATAACATAGCTATCTAAGAAGAGGTGCTAGTCCTAATGCACCCCTATCAGTGCTTCCAGCTATTGAGTTCAGACCAATTTTGTTTGTTTGTTTTTGTTTTCATTTAACTGATATATTTCTAATTGGGCTTGGTGTTCTTTAAAACTCTTTAAAAATTCAGAAATAGAGTTTTGTAGTGAAACTGCAAAAGTGTTTAAAAAAACAACAAAATCATGAAGGCCTTTTCACACTATGAAATAGAAGTCAAAATGAGACATTTTATCGCTGCACAAAATTCTTTGGCACCTCTGTCAGACCGCAAAAAGAATGCTTTATTTGATATTTAAAAGAAATCGGTAGGTGCACTGGAGCTTGCTGAAACTTTATGCTTTTGACATATAAGCAATACGATGACATGCAAACAATTTCAAAAGGACTGAGCAATTCTGACAGCAAGACTCCGGGTTATACTGGCATTTCAGAATCCTGAGCAGCCGTTATAGCTTGACAGAAGCATAGATTAAGAGGAAGCATGCTTATGGCAGAGATAAGAGGTTGTAAGGTGTAGAAACTGCCACTTTCCCACTGATGAGCAGATCGCTGTCTTGATGTGTATGTATGTCAGAAAGACCATGGCAGGCTGCCAAATATTTCTTAAGAGAGACAAACAAGTCTCTCTCAGTCTCTGTCCATTAATTAGAAGCTGAAAGCAAACTGAACCAAGCAAGAGGTTACAGGTGAAGCCTTCATAAAGGGAACATTCGTTTAAAAAGTCTAGGAGAATACAAAACTGAAACTGACATGAATTTAGCACTTTTGAATAGCTGAGATCTTACATTCTTTTTATAATAATTTGCCATTAGAAGCTGTTCAATGAAAAAAATAAAACTAGCTAAATCCAGTTCAGGGTGAAGGGCAGGGCAAAAGCTGATAGCATCATGTGCAAGGCAGAACAAAGACCTGGATAGGACACCGCCAGGGCCATTAATACACATATCCACATTCATGCTCAAATAGAGCCAAATTGAATCTACTCATTAATCTAACATGTTTTAGGAAATGTTGAAAACCCCAGTCACACATGGGAAGATTATGCAAACTCTAAACAGACAAAAGGCGCTGAATTCAAACTAAGGATGTATGCGACGGCAACATTAGCCACTGTGCCACCATGACAACCATGTTCATTGAATCAAATAATAATCTTTAAATCATTTAATAAAGTGTTGTGGAGCATGTGAGTTTTGCACTAGAATTAACAAACCTCAAAAAATTACAACCTACACACAAAAGATACATGGAGTTATTCGGATGAACAAATAAACCCAATTGATTGATTCATTTTCTGAACTGACAAATTCCATTAAAATGTCAGAGGGAGAGGAGTTATTCCACCATTACTGAGTGCAAGGCAGGAATCAACCTAAGGCAGAATGCCAGTTCATTGATGGGCACACTCATGCATATGCACACACACACAATCTAACTGACACAGGCCAAATTTAGAGTGGTAAAATAACATGAAATGCATGTCTCGGGGCATTTTGCACCCTTTTAGGATTACTATGGTTGCATAAACATACAAACATATATGAGAACTGGATATCCAAAAAGTGAAAACAGAGAATAGAAAGCAGAATAACATTTTACATTTATTTTTAATACACATATATTCAATTTTCAAGCAAGTCACTATTTATTATTAATGTCATTACATAGACATTTCTGAATTACTTTTAAACCTGATTAAATGTTAGTCATTAGTCACTATAAATATCTAAGGTGGAATTCAAATTCTGAAACATTTTTCAAAGCTGATGAAACATGGATTATACAGCATATAAAACAAACCTGTCCATATATACGTATTTATATATATATATATATATATATATATATATATATATATATATATATATATATATATATATATATATATATACATTTACATTTGTACATATAAATGCAGAAGACAGAAAGTATATTTATTCTTTTGTGTCTCCAGAAGCCCTCATTTGAAAAACAACTAAAGAAAATGACTAAGGAAAAGAAGTACAAATTTTACCTAAAGCAAGATCACAATGTAAAACTCCAATATACTGTAAAGCATGCCACAGCAAAAAACCTTTTCCACAGGATCTGTGGTACACTTTATAAATAGCAGTTCTTTTAATTGCTTTTCTTTTCCAACCACTTTGTCAAATGCGACTAAACTCAGTGAACTAGTACAATCTTGAAACATACATAGGTATGTGACCAATAAACAATTTCAGACACATCACCTTTTGACACTTTGAAAACAGGTTTAAGGGTATATCCATGGGTGTGCCTAAGTCTTGACTGGCATTTGCAAGGATGGAAACAAACATCAGCAAGAGGCAAACTGGGTGTGCCCAGGCAGTGAACGCAAGGCTACGTAAGCAAGAGCTATGAGACAAACCTCTGTTACGGAATGTTCACAGTGGAAAGAATGCATCACTCAAGGCTGAAGATTAAATGGTACATCAAGAGATGATTAAATTTCATTATCTGCTCACTACATTATAATCAAAAATAAGGCAGACATATTGAAAGTACTGAAATTTTCAAACAGTTCCAGAGTGGTAGTGCATTTCTGACAAGAAATGTTACCCCATTTATCCTTCCAGAATTTTTCAAGTAACTTTACAACCAGCATTTATTGTCTTATGACTGACATGTTTAAATGTAATTCACCTATTGGACCTGATGATGAATGCTGCAGATAGACAGCACAGGAGTCAAGTGTTTAGTGCTGCTGCCTCACAGCTCCCAGGTCCAAGGTTTAAACCTTAACCCAGGCACTGTGTAGATACAGCAGACAAGCAAAATTCCAGAAAACATTGAAGGCACGGAGGCATTAGATAGGATACCATACGTCTTTTCCAAATATGCTACAAAGCACAATACCAGATAACTAATTAAATTCAACATTCCAGTTTTATTAGCCATGCTTTTCTATCACAGGACTATTGCACGATAAGCGCTGAAAGGAAACAGGACTAAATTAGCAGAGTTTGGGGCAAACAGAATGTGAAAGTAACCAGGCTGGAGATTATGTCCTTACATTACAGATAACTGGCAATGATTGCATAGTGGAAACAAAGTCTGAAGTAGCTCACTGAAAAAAACAAAATGTAAAAATACTCCTTGTTCCCACAGTGTTTTGCTCTCGTTACAATGCAAATGCTCAAATCCCAAAACTGAGAGCCAGAACGTGCACATACCTCACATTTCCACATCATGAAACCACTGATAAGCCAATCGACCAGTCATGAATTAAGAACAAAATCTACCCACTATGATCACCTGCTGTTTGGGGACATTGTCATGTTACTGCTGAACATAAAAAAATGCGTATTAACATTTGTAAAACAAATAATCAAAGAATCTGTATAATTTAGATATATTTGTCAAAACTGTCAAAAGATTGAGCTTATTTTAGCATGCATGTAGTGGTCTGAACAATTGAAATTAATTTGTTTCATTTTCCATGGAAACGTCATTCTCATTAGGCATCTTGCTAAACACTGCTTGATTGTGGATGCATCCCTTCTGAAAATTTCAAAAATAAGTCTTGGTGAAACACAAAAAGCTTCAGAATTTCGGTTTACTGGCTACAGCCTATTCTTGATCTAAAGTTTTAATTCTGCTCTATTTAAATAACTGCCTGGTCATTTCACTCCTGCCTTTTAACCATAAGTGGGATTTTTGAAACTCTACAACTCGTTTGTTTCACCAGCACCTGCCGTCTGTAATGACAGATGTGCTGGCTAGCAGTTTAAAAAAAGAGAATGTCAGGCAGGCCAGGAATGCAATGCATATGTCTGACAGTCAATATAACCACACTCCAAACTGGATATCCCAGTCTGAGTAGGAATCCTCAAAAATTACAAATTCCAAAGCAAACCAAAAGCAAATCCAGAAGATGCACACAAATCCAGTCTAGAAGCTACAGTATACAGCAGATCCACAGTACAACGGATGCTTTGGGCACAATTTATCCATATTACAATGATCCTGCTGCAGTTATTTTTACATTTACATTTATATGTATTTATAATTTATATTTATTTATATCATATAATTTAAATAATTATATTTATTTGAAAAATTATATTTATTATAATTATTTTTACATTTAGTACAAGTCTACACAAAGCTGGAAAATGTGCACATTGTGAAGCATTCAGGTGTATTCAGGGGCTTTGTTAAATCATTTGAAAGCTGAAGCATTTAAATTTTTTTAGTTGCTTCATCAAAGTGTTAATTTTTATTTATTAAACAGTTCTGTAACGAGTCATACTCAAAAACAACAGCACAGTAGAATGTAATTACATGAATTAGTGGCCTACTTGAGATACTGAATATGCTTTTTAACAGTACTTTACAATGACACATAGCTCAGTAACTTTCATAGACAGCAGATTCTGATTCAAGTGATTGAAGTCCTACTGTTAGCTGTTGGTTGTGGTGGGTCTGTGACTTACTGTACTTTGCAATTCTTATATATAACATTTTTAAAAGAAGTACCTGAGAGAGTGTTAAAATCCTGGTTGAAGTCTCAAGATAAAATTCTTCTTTTTTTTTCAGACCATGGCGTACAGCAGGTCTAGATCTTTGCCAGTAAATGATAGTGTCATAGAAATATTGAATTATTGTAATGTGCAGATATGGCAGTTATGAAGTTGTTTCAGTGTAATGAAAATACTGAGTGCATATTTGATCACTCTGTTCTTAGAGAAGAATGCAAACATAATTTCATTCCACTTGCATTTATTTCTAGATAAGTGACATTTGCTTTTGTATTTTGTTATTTAACTTCTACAGTTGCGTTACCTCATGCAGCACATGAAGTGAGCTGCAAGCTGTAGTACCAGAGGCTTGCATGCTCACATCTCCCTGAGCTTCACTAACTTGCACTGGGGATCTATTTTGCCATCACAAGTGGCTATTGGATGAGTAAAACAGAACAATATACAAAATACACATGTTTAAATGACCTCCCTCAAAGTAAATTTGAAACAGTAAACTAATCCGTATTCAAACCATCTCTTTTATCAAAAAATTTCCATGAAGAATAATTGTGACAAACTGTAACATAATCAGTCCACAGAGAGCCAGGTTGCTGTGATGTCTTGGATAGACTGTACAATTTTTTAAATTTCAAAATCTCCTATTAAAAAGCCTGTGGTGGGTTGGCACCCTGCCCAGGATTGGTTCCTGCCTTGTGCCCTGTGTTGGCTGGGATTGGCTCCAGCAGACCCCCGTGACCCTGTATTCGGATTCAGCGGGTTAGACAATGGATGGATGGATGGATGGATCCTATTAAAAAGCATTGGCAAATTTGCAAACTCATTTATCTTAAAACAGTGACACATTCTGTGTGACTTCAATTATGTATTAGTTTACTGTTTCAAATTTAATGCACTTTGAGAGGGGTCAATTAAACATGTATATTTTATACATTTCAATCCTTTACTCATCCGAGAGACAATCCCAGTTAGTGAAGTGAAGGGACAGGAGTGCATGTGCAGACTCCTTGTACACCACCTTTCTTGTCCTGTTGCTTGAGGCAAGTTAGCTGTACAAGTTAAAAATAAAAAAATCTCACTATTCCACTATCTGTACATTATAATGACTGAACATTTCTCTGACACTATAATTTATCAACAAGGCTCCAGACATGAACTCCATCATGGTCTGATGCAGCCAACAATTTTACCTTGAGACTTCGACAGAGACATCTTTTTAAAAAAATTTAAATGCTACAACTATCAAATTAGGTAACTACATTCTCTAACACAGCAGAATGGTACAGAATGTGCACATTGTTTAACTTGATTTAAATCTGGTAACCACAGCAATATCTCAAAATAGTAAGACCTGGTTTCTAAAAACATAAAAACACTTCTTTAAATGAATACATATTTGTATGTAAAGGGTATTCCACAAGTTAGGAAAAAAATATAGTAATTATGAGTCAACTTAAAAAGACAAGGAGGCAAATACATTTAAAGTGCAAAAAAGTTTATTTTCTAATACTGTTCTAATACTTCTACCTTATAATGAGCAGTTCTTTTCACGCCACATGAGCAGATGTTTCACTCTGCACAATAAGTTAAACTGAACAAAACTCATCTATAATACATACAGTCCCTGTCACGCCATTATTTGCTTTCTTCATACAATTTTCCATAGCTTGCTTAAGCTGCCTTAGATATAACTAACAAGAGTCTTGAAAAAGAACTCCTTGAAAAAGCAGTGGTTGCACACCTATTGAAGTAGCCTTCATAGTTCAGATATGGCCAATTTGTATCCTGTATCAAACATAAGCATTCTGTGTAAACCATGATAAGTCCTAATAAAAATGGCAACAATCTGATAATGTGTCTGTCAATGCCAAGAGCAGTGAGGCTTAAAATGGAGAGATCCCAATGTGAAAAGAAGGTGTACTTGCAATCAGAAGCCCAATTAGTCACTACAGAGAGAAAGGAGACTTCCTTTAGCTGAAATGGCTAAGATGGTTGCATAGGAACTATTTCTTTAAAAATGTTGGATTCTTGGTAGATGTTATTGTTCACATCACATATTCTGCCACTAGGCAAAATAATTTGTGATTACTGTGTCAATTTTCAGTTAATCAGATAATATACTGAGATACATTTATTTCATGCCAGAAAATATGAAAACTCTTTCCTTTTGCAGCATATGAATGTAGTTGAAATAAAGGTGTGTCCTGAAAAATACTTCCAGTCCTGTAAATCCCTCCACACCCCCAATTACTCGAAGAATTGAAGAAATGGGGGATAACTTGTTTATCCAGCTACAAAAAAAACAACATACAAACTTTGACCTTTTTCACTTGCACTTTTACGAAAGTAATGACGTGGGTGACATAGAACAGCTTCACATATTTATCTGTGATGTGAATTTAAACATGCCTTTCTGTCTTCTGTTGAATTATGACTGCAAATGCTTGATTGCATTTTGCTGTTTTTGTTGTTTTTTTTATTTTAATCCCAATAAAATTTTACTTCCAAAAGTATAACCATAAATGAATATTGGTTTACAATGCTTCTACAAACATAAATCTGCAAATGTGTAAACAAAAATGATATAACAAAACATTACGGGGGAGTTCTATTTTTTAAGTCTGTATGCTTTATGAGCAAATTGTAAAAGAAATCTCAGCTGCTACCACAGACAATTTCATTACTTTTTTCTGGATTTGATTTATTGTATCATATAAAACAAAATACAATCAATACCTAAGCTAGAAATTTTTTAAATCCTTCTTACATAAAATAGAAGGATCTGTATTTACCAATAATTTCTTAATTTTCACAATGAGTATTGTAATAAACTAACAGAAATAGTTCTGCGCACTCTAGTTTGCGGTAAAAGCACTTGCGTATGACCTCAACACTGGAAATCTAAAAAAAAAGAAATTCAGGAGAGATTCAATGAGCTTACCAGCATTATCATAGATTTTCAGGTTTAAACTGTGTTTTAGATTCTCTCTGTTATCGATAGAAATAAGTTTGTCTAGTCAAAACATTAAGTCTTGATCAAAATTAATTTGATGTACACAACAATAAATGACAACTTGATGTTGCTAATTTACAATCTAGTGCTGCTAAGAACACTCCAGACTTTGAAGCAAACTTTTCTCACTAAAGTAATCCAGGTGTTTAACAAATACTGTCCAGAGTTGGACATGGTGTGATGGTACAGAAACTAGTTCTCTTACAGCCCCTGGGTTTGAGCTTGGGCATTGTCTGTGAGAGGACTCACAGTTCACTGCTCCTGCTTGTGATATCCAAGATGAGAGAACAGGGAAAACCAAGGGACAAACAAGGAACTTCTGACACCTTAAAGCAGTTTTTTTTCAAAGGAAGTGAACCCTCTACAGAGACACATCCAATAAGGCCAGAGGAATTCCATGACATACAGTCTGCCCAGTGCAGGTAACAAAGGAAAAAGACCAGCCTAACCTGATCCAGCCTCCTGACTCAAAAGCTCCTGATGATAATGGAGACTGGAAGCTATTATGCAAGTTTATTTCTAGCAAGTGAAAAAGAAGGAACTCCACAATGTAAGAGGGCCTACCCCAGTAAACTGAGCATTGTTTCATTTTGTTAAGGTTCTGTGGAGTCAAATACCCTGAAAATGAACTGCTACATACTATATTGAAAAACTTCACTGAAGGAAATATGAAGGCTTTTACAAAGCACTTATGTGTTTATAAGCTATTGGGACTCAAGAACTGCATTTTAGTCTTCATTTTGAATAAAATAGGTACTTAATAAAAAAAAAAAAACTCCTGGACTGTCCTAAGCATGAGTTCTTCTTCTGGTGTCTGAGAGCTTTGTCATGTCTGTATGGGTTTTCCTCCAGATACTCTAGACTTTTCTTCTCATGTCCCAAAGATATGCTTATTCATATAACCTTCTAAACTGGCCCAGTAGAAGTGACCATGGAGAGTGTCTAAGTGTACCCTGTGATGGGACCAGTACCGCTTCCACGGGTGGTTCTTACCTTGTGCCCAATGTTCCCCACACATGCAACACCTTCCTATGACCCGGAATTGTTTAAGTAGACTGAAAAACCTGCATACCAGTCACACCTCCCTATACCTGTGTATATTTTTATATATCTAATGGAAAAGCCAACGTACATGCACTATGCTAGCCCATCACAATTCTGTGTTTAAGTTTATATAGGTTTTATTCCTTATTAATTAACACTACAGCTTTCATTTGTTTCATTTCAAAAACAGCAATAAAAAAAAAATCAAACTCACTCGCCTTTAGCACTTCATGCCTCTGCCTGTTCTGCTACCTTCTATGTGTCTGTCCCCATTAATAAGTACTTCAAGCATTTCGGCATTGAAATATCCTCTGTAAATGGAATTTGTAATGTCTTTGTTGAACTTACATTTCAATTCATAATTATTTGATTATCAGTAATTGATTGTACTTACTGTATTACAGAAACAATGACACAAATGCTTTTAACAAGTGTGCTGTATTTAGTGTAAAAAAATAAAAAATAAACATAATTTTCAAAAGCTTTTAATTTTTCTTCTAATTTAGCATTGAAAAACTTCACATTAATAATACTTTAAGCATTTGCTTGCTAAATGGAGGCTCTACCATAGTCTATCTATACAGAATGCAGTATATGCTGTTGGCAACACAAAATACGTATTTCATTGTTGTGTTATTAATTCAAATGCCTGATCTGAATTACAATATCAAGGGAAATAATCGTGAATTATGAATTTTGTGCACCCTTGATTAAAAGAAAAAGAAAAACATCCTTACAAAATCAAGAGCAAAAAGAGATGGAAAAAAATAGTTTTTTCAATGACTTAGCAATTAGCCTGAGGCCTGCTAGGCCCTTATATACAGCCTCACAAAGCAGCCCCATTTGCAGCTGACCTGCAGCACTGGAAAACCCCACCTCCATTTGCAAATATATTTTCATTAACCAAAATAAAATAATTTACAAAATAAATAAACAAGCGAATATAAATGAAATCATGACCAGTTATGGAGCCTCTGCAAAAGTCTAAAAACGTATGGCTAGCAACAGTTATGGCTAGACCAATGGAATTACAATTGGTTAAGTTTTAAGATGAACAATATAATTGGAAAGAACTTCTACCACCCGCTGAACTATGTTTTATTAAATACTTTTTTGATCACCTCATCTTGGAGATCATAGCACATATGAAGAACAATTCACTGATGTACCTGCCTTGACTAGAGCAGGAGTCATCTGAAGTGGGTGAAACCAAAAGCAACTACATGTAAACTAGCTAATGCATAGAAAACTGTAAAAACTAGCAAAAAAGATGAAATCAACATACTCAGACAACCTCAGATTGTGACTGCCAAATGATTACCATGGACTCAAAAGACAGTATGCTTCTTCAAAACAGAAAATCACCTCTTCACCAATGGCTTCACAAATATAACTCTTAGATTTAGAGAAGAAGTATTAAGAAGTAGTTACGATTAAAAGAAATAACTGCTAACAGCTACAAGTTCACTTAATAAATGACTTTAGTGATGACAATAACTACCATACAACAACAAACTACTCATTGCTGGTATGCCATATAAAGGCTTTCTTCACCCTTGTACTATATTTTATTTTCTTGCTGTCCACTTTTCAGCCCTTGGTATACAGGTATATTCCTTTGAGGCATGTAACCTCATTATACTCACTCCTTCAAACATTTTTTCAAAGTGCTGTTTTCATTGTGTATACGAAAGACAGAAGTATTTAACAACAATATTCTTTTTAAATTAATAACTAAGATTATAATATTATGAAAATATGGCAAAGGAATAATATGGATGAATAATTAATAAAAAAATATACTGTATCACACTAACATATAATGAAGGACATGGATATATGGTATGATGTTCATCTTAGATGACTGTTCCATAAAACACAACAATTACAGCATGCAACACACTATCATAATGATAGCTGGAAAAAAAATTTTAAAAAACAGCAAAGTGCATTAACTTGGGAGCATTAAAGGAAAGTACAGATACAAGACTTGACAAAATATTGGTTCTTAAGTGGCACCTAAGGTCCATTATTACAACAACTACTCAATAGGAGGTGTAATGACACTTTCTATACAGCTTTATCATATTGATAATGTAGTAATAACGTGCAGTGGCTTGCTGGACTATGCAGCCTTTTATTAGGCTAAAATATTAAGAATCATTTTCAAACCCAGGGGTTATGCTCCTGTTCTCTTGCATCCACATCAGTGAGAAATGCTCCAAAATACAGGTAAAATTCCGTTACACTGAATATCTTTATAACAGAATTTTCATTACAATGAAGTATTTTTATGGTCCCGACAGTTTCCCCATATGACACAAGTCTATAGAAATCTCATTACTACAAAGTACATTCAGTAGATACTCTTATGATAACGAAGTGCCCAAAAGACCTTGAAATGCCTGAATGAATCATTCACAGAGCAGGTAGTTCTGAGGTCGCAGCTCAGTTGTGCACAACGATCCTCAAACAGAAACATTGTAAAAAAAAAAAAGTCTTTCTTCTGAATTTTTTTTTTGTATTTGCTGTTTTTGTTTTCGGTGGTTTTCAGTGATACTTTTTTGCTTATTGCTCGTCAACATTCGGAAAACATCCATTGGAATTTAACTCATTGTCACCCTATAGAAACGGCAGACATGAAAAAACGATAACAGTTCATATTAGAAAAAAAACTTAAAATTTTTGCGTCTCTCAATTGTGGCAAAAAGAAAAAAGACGTTGCCAGCGAATTCGGAATTTCAGTTCTCGGAAGACTGAGCAAAAAAAGAAGAAAAATCTCGGGTTGCAAATGTATGCGATCTGCTGCATCTGAAGACGCCGAAAAGCCATTTTTATATACGATTCAGTGATACTCGTTCAAGAAACATTCCTATTAATGTGGCACTCAATCAAGAAAATGTGAGGTTTCTAAATTTGCTTGGGATCTCCCCCAAATGGACAACACGCCAAAGAGCGTCCCGAAGTGCGATCACTGAGGCTGTGGATGACTGTGTATCTGTTGCCGGGACAACAGCAGGCTCACAGCTCTGCTGCGGCACAGCACTGAAGCAAACAGAAAAGATCTCGATGGGTGATGCAAGAAACATTGTAAATGCAGGTAACAGGATTACTTGCTCACTAACCTGGTCACAACCCTGTCTGACTGCTGTGTCTGTTAATAGGAGAGTGGCAGATCACACTACAATAAATAACCATGCTGTTCCTGTTTCAAGCTGAATAAAGCTGGTTTTGCTAAAGTACTGAGACTCAGCCTCGTGTTTTGGGGTGTAAGACAGGGACTTATAGCGTGCCCACAGTCTATTATTTGCTTCTGTGGGGCCTCACTGCGGTGCTATAAGCCTGCTGTTGCCCTGCCCTGGCAATGGACAATCAATCTTCTACAGACGAGGCAATTGCGCTTCGGGACACACTTCACCGTGATGTTCCCATTTCGGTCCCAAAAGAGTTCAGAAACCTCACAATATGAAGAAGAAAAGGATGATTCCGCTTCTGATTGATAGCTGTGTTGCCCACAACATGCTTCCGCATTTAGATAATGTTCTTGTTGAATTCCTCCCACCCAATTGCACAGCAGTGCTTCAGTCATTGGATCTGGGCATTATTCACACCCTGAAAGTGTATTGTCACAAGGAAATGCTGAGAAAGATTCTCGTCAGCATAACTTGTAGACAGGAGAAGATTCAAATTAACGCGGAAGAAGCTATTGAAATGATTGCAAAGGCCTGGACTCAAATTAAAGAAAGCACTATAGTGACAAATACAGAATCTCATTACAAAAAAATATTTTTTAGGTCCCTAGCAGTTCGTTGTAACAGAATTTTACCTGTAATATTAAATGGATGATCCAACATATCTAATGTCTAGGTCCTATTTACAGCCCCTGGTTGTTTCACTCAGTAAATTACTACCAACTAAACAATCTTTCCTTTTATTAGGATGGATACTGCTGTTAAAAAAATCCTCTAAAACTGCTGTCTGCCTTGAGTTGAACTGGTGGCATGTATTATAATGATAAAATCTTACCAGCTGTGAAATAAATAGTTGAAAGTATCATATTTTTACAGTATAGATGAAAGCCAGAATAATTTTTACATTTACAGCTCTACATGATTATGCTTAGAGTGCTTCAATTCTATGCAAATGCACATTATACTTTACTTGTTTATAGTGTTGGCAATATGGTAGAATTTTCACTAGATTTAAAAACTGAATAATTGCTGCTAAATATTAACTGCTATATCTTAAAGAATGACATATGAAACTTAATTTGGCATTCAGTTGATATATTGCATTTGCTGCATATGCAAATTTGCAACTTGGAAAGTAACATCTGTCACAATCTAAAACCTAGAGAGACTGAAATAAAAAAACATTAAGGGTGAAATGTTAAGACACTTTGTGCATTTATAAATTGTGAGGGCTTCAGGACTCATGAAATCTTTAAGACAAAAAGATGATTGAAAGCAACAGTAAATTGTGTCACATAGTAAGGCCAGGAGGTAAAAAATGACAAGGGCATGACAGTCACAGAAAGCCATAAGTTAAAATAGCCATGGTTAGCATACTATAGGAGGCTCCATTGACTGTCTAATTGTCCTTGTACATTAGTCAATGGAACAGGAGGTCACAATTTTCTTTCAAGGGTGCTGTAAAGGAAAAGTCCAATTGGTTACCAGACCAACTCAAATCAAAAAGGTTAATAGTCATGGTATGAAAAGAATAATTAGATATTGGAATAATGAACTGGTACAGAAATAAGGCACTAAGATTGTTAAAATCTCTGCCTCTTTTATACAAAGTGAAACAGCAGCAACCATAACCATAGTACAAGATAGCAGATGCAGAGGTTAAAGTATAAAATAAAGTCAGGAACATCTGACAGTTTTCAAAAACCTTAGTATAAAGTTTGAGTCATATTGGATTAGATAATTCATCTACTCATCCATTCATTCATTAATAAACTACATTAATCTTTCATTTGAATCATTATGTCCCCATAATACTGTATTAGTACCATTGCATAAAATACTGGTGTACAAAGACGAAAAATGTCAGCTACAGGTTACCCACCAATGGTCAGAGAGCACTTTAGGATCTAAGGGGTGTGGTGCATTGCCCGGACACAGATAGGCGGACACCGATGGTTCACCCAACATTACGTTTATTTTCACAGTCCATATTTACCAAGTGACACACAACCCCCAGAACTCCCCCAAAGTCCAGGCCTCACTATGCCTTTCTTGTCTCTTCAGGCTGCCTGCATTTCTCTCCACCAAGACCTTGTCTTCCTTCGCTCCCGACTCCAGCCATCAAATGGAGGGAGGCGGCCACTTTTATAAACTGCCGGACGTGCTCCAGGTGCCTACTGATAATCTTTCACCGGCAGTCCCCAGTGTGGGGGAAGGACCGGCTGCACACCCGGAAGCACTCCGGGTGTCCCTGGTCTTCTTCTCCCAAGCACTTCCGGGTGTAGTGGAAGTGCTGAGGGCCAGGGCTCTTCAGGCATTGGGGTACCCCCTGGCGGTGACCACGGGCTTCTATAGGGTTGAGCTTCCAAGCTTAGTTCCCGTCCTCCCCAAAGCCACCAGTGCGGTCACCCCCACGTGGTCTAGGGGAGGCGTAAGCCCTCCTCCGGTCCTCTGGGGCATCCCGGCTGGGTACCACCCTCAGCCACCTGTGACGAGGCATTCTCAATGTAATCCACTCGCTTATTTACGTTTACATGGCTTAACACTTCACCATTAATATTCAATGGCAGAAATCTTCATTATTTAGATAACCAAACCATGGCTCTCAAATTGAAAAAGTCATGTCCCACCCCCTGTACTTTTATGAGTACATCAAAGACAACATAATTAGGACATACAAATTGCAATTGTCTCCTTTTTATTTTAAAGATGTGAAGAGCATACTGAATCAGAATTAAATCAATTACAGCATGTAACTCACATGTAGCTACATGTAGGAATAAACTCACTTACTTTATTTTTCCTCGTATGTGTCTCCCTGAATGCACACCTATCTGAGCAGTGATTATGTGGAAGATCTACACACACCAATAACTAATGACTAAGCTGAAGAGAGTAAGATTCATATCAAATGGAGTCAACAATTTAATTTTAATAACCCAGTAGCAAACTGTAGGTTGTGCTCTCTTTAATACTTCAATGAATTATTTCAATCATGTATTCAATGAGGCTTAGAGAGAGGTATGTAAAAATATATTTTTGAACTTAGTAAAAGGACCAATGGCAATTTGATTTGCTATATCTTACTCTGGCTAAGCCATTATCAGCCATCCACTTTTATTTTATTAACATTTACACTATGCAGTATCCTGAAAGGGGTTGCTATTAACTTGCACTTTTTAGACAGCACATTGAATCTATTTTCACCTACATATTTAAAATGTTAACCCCTTGGTTTATTTTCATCATGGCCCTTGACTGAAAACATTCATTTCTCCATTTAAGGTACCCATTTATGAATAGTTTAGTAATATAATACTTACTCTATTATTTATTAAATTACTTTATAAGCCCAATTCTTTCCAAAAATATAAGTACTACAAAGTACTATTTAATTTAAGTATTACAAACAACTTTCTAAATAATTTGATTCCTTCACAGAATAAAATATTTTTATACTGCTTAACTCCAATTTAGGGCTGTGGGGTAAATAATTTCATAAGCGCAGTATATTATAAATATACTGCACTATATTATATATGTATATATTAATTATTTATGTAAACCCAGTAATTAAATCTTTCACACGAGTGCTAATTATCATAAATAACAGAATCAGATCTCACTAAAAGGCAAAAGGAAGTCATTTAATTTAAATGCTTTCTTGTTCTAATTTAAGCCTTATTAGTCATTCAATGAAAATAAAGCAAGAGTAAAAGAATACATGCTCTTTTATCCTTTCATTTATACATATGTCCTGGTGGTTGTGTTATGGTGACATTTGAATTATTACTTTTCAAACTGCTTGAGTATATACATGTCATTCTACTCCACCACCTACATGATCATAAACTTAGATTTTAGTTGAGTAGCAAGCAAGTGATTCAGTGTAACTCTGGTCTGTTTCTTCTGACTATCATTATGTTTCAATTGATGCAAAGGCAAACTAATCCTACTCTAGACAAAGATCGATGTTGGATCAAATAGACACATGAGTGACGATGCTTAAAGAGGGGGAATCCCATGAATTCCTAACAATTCCATGAAACTTCATATTAAGCCTCAATTGCAGGAAACATTCATCTTATGACCAGTGAGGTTGGTTTCTGTGCTAAAGTGCATCAATTTTTATTTTATGTGTATACTCTGTATCCTCATTTCTTCTAGCATGCATGTCTACAATCTATTTACATTATCTTTCATGCAGAAAGTTTTATAATTTGCATGGTTTTGGTTTCAGATACAGTATGTGCCAGGAACATTCTGGAATGCTAATGCCAAACAAGACCAGGTGGTAGGAAACTGAGATCGCACATTCATTCTCTTTTCCCAGGGCTTATAGGACTACTACACCATGTGATTATATGCTGCCCAATGACCATAAGAAATGTAGTACAGCTGTAATCATGAAATTAAGACCTGTAATGAAGAAATGTAGGCACGGTTTTGGGTTATTCTTTCTCCTTGATGGATGAGGAGTATACTGCATGAACATGCCAACTCATAGTGTAAAATGAATGAGAAATCTTGCAAATTGTTAAATGAATTACTTTCAGACACTGTCCTAATTTCTATTTACTGCTCTTATTTCGGCAAAATGCATGGAGACTAGTTACCCGAGGTAGCAAAAACATAATTTTGTTCTATTGCAATCATGTGAAAAATGAAATTGCACATGCTCTCTGGCACTTACCAATGGATCTACAGCAGAGACAGATATGGTTACTTATACAGTATACCATATAAATGATACTCAGTATTGTTAGCAAGTTTCAAATCTTAATCATTAATTTAACAAATACCTACTAATTAGTTTAGTCATCTAAACATCTAATAGACAGCTAAGTTAGTGACATGGGTACAAATGATGCTTTTGCTATGCAGAAGGTAAGACCCCTACTTCTTCAGTTAAAATGAATGTTTGCTATTTACCATCCTCTTCCCAACAACTCTTCTGGAAACTGCTCAACCCACTTCATAGGTGCCTTGGTTAGCACTACCAAACGCAAGGAGGACCCAGCTCTAGAAGAGGGGCACAATCCATCGTGATGGACATTCATAAGAGGGCAGGTTAAAGCTCTCAGTCAATTTAATACAACTGTCTTTGAGATGTGGGAAGAAAACTTGAAAATCTGGAGAAAACCCCATGCAGACAACAAAGAATATGCAACCTTGACAAAAACAGTGACAAGGCCGATATTTGATTTCAGGAACCTGTGGCAGTGAGGCTACAACTCTAACCAATTGGGCAATAAGCCATGCAAGAAGGCCAGCAACATAACCTGTTAAAAGGGTACCACATGTATGTGTGACCACTGTGTGTGTTGTTATCACTGTCTCTTTCAGTGTTCTTGCCTGTATGTGATAGTGTATCATGTGCAGATTTTAGGGGAAAATAAATAAATAAATAAAAAGAATTAAAATGGTGGTGCTGATTCAATACTATGGGATATTTGTGGGACCTCTGGGGGATACTGTGACAACAAGCAGTATTCAAAAATATAACTTTACAGCACTTTGTAAACAACTAACCTTAAACTTTACTTTATTCAGTGTGTGATGCCATTCCTGCCCAAAAAAATAAGTAATCTTATTAAAATAGTGCACATTTCATTAAAAATACTGTACACTGAGAAGAAGAGCAAAACAAATTAGTAAAACTCACCAATATTAATTCACAGCTTTCCCATTATTCACTGTATGATCTGAATTGCTATTCTTAACAGCTGGTGCCACTGTGGCAAACAAATGGGTTGCATTTAACGCTAAACATGGAGATATACTGATAGTTTAAACAAAGAAAAGCCAACAGATAACTGATAGGCAGTGCACTGTGTAAAGTGCTTGGCAAGATTTGTTTTTAATAAGAATTGTTACAAGTAATTATTTAAACAAAGATTCCCTGCTTATGATTCTTCAATTGCCTTTTAAGTATTACTAATATTATTTCTTAATATGTTAATTGAAAAAGTCATAATAAACAAGACATTTTTTTCAGAATAACATGACAACACTCTGCTTCATAGTTATTTAATTCTGGAGAAATAAGGCAGATATACAAATCATTCTGGTAAAAGATGAATGGTGATAATAGAGTGCACATTACACATTCATGTGTTCTTGTAAATTCCCCATTTTAAAATGTACTTTAGTCAATAATAAATTTAGTTTTCCACAAGTTAAATTAAGGAGGTATGGTTGTGAAGTGGCAGGTGCTACTGGTTCACAGTTCAGCTTAGTCACTTTTGACAATGTTTTAAGTTCTTCCTGTATTCACTTGGGCTTCTTCTGAGAGCCCTGTTTTTTCCCACATCCCAAAAACATACAGTGCACACAATGATATACTAATATATGTAGCATGTTAGGTTATATAGTGACTTTAGGTTGCACTTAGCATAAGTGAGTGCAAATGTATGTGTGTCTGACAATGAGCAGGCATCCCATTCACATATGGTTCCTGCCTTGTACCCAATGCTTTCAGAGATAATTCTAGCTCCCTATGACTCCACAACGGAATAAGTGGGTTTAGAAAATGAATGGATAAAAGGAGAAGTGTGATACAGTGTACACATATGCAGCAGCTCACAGTTTCAAACTATACCGTAGTTAGTGCTCAGATAGATTAATCAAATTAATTTTGGAGGAATACATTCAATGTCAGCATCAAGCGTACATTTTACATATGTTAGGATTAGGCTAAAACTTTTGTAAGTTCTCTCAAAGTCCACTGGGTGTTTAAACCTAGAGCTCCTGATTCATCCCACATTCCCTGTTAGGGTAGCTAAGGATTATAAACTTTAAGACATGAGTGAATGTGACGGCATGTCTTTGTGAGACTGCTGTCCCATCCTTGCTTGCTCATAACTATTGAAAGATCTTGCTAGAAAAGGCCGCAGTTGTCTTTGGTCCTGCAATGGAAAACATTGAGTTCAAAAAATGAACTTATGAATAAACTTTATCACATTCACTTCACATGTGATAAAACAAATACAAATATTGCAGCAAAACATACATTTCACCAATCCCCTAAAACTCATGGGTTAATATCACTGAGGATTATGTTTAACAAAGGTAAAATTTCATTATGAAATTATATCTTAATATAACATTCTAAAACCTGCTGAATCAAATCACTGTGAAGTGGATTTAAAGACAGACCTGGCAGTGGGAGCAAATAATTTACCAACCTTAGACAGCCCATTGCAGGGTCCAAACCTACACACACACACACAGGACCAATTTAGAATCAAATTCCAATTTACACAGCATGCACGTCTTTGAAATGCTAGCAGAAAATCAGAGCACCCAGTGAAACACCCATGAAGAAACAATTAGAATGTACAGACAGAAAAAAGGCATGGGATTTTGGCCCAAGATGAATGGATCTGCAAGGCAACAGTGCTAATCTGCACCATGTCACCATACTGTATCCTATATTCCATAAATAGTGGATTATGTCTCTTTGATTACATTTTCTACTTAATATTACTATTAGTTGGGTCCAGAAATGCCTAAACATTACAGTTTGTTTTATAGATGACTGACATTTTCACAGGTCTGTATGCCAATAAAGCTGATTCAAGCACATTCAGAATATACAAATTATACAGACTCAAAACATATACTGGGTATAAACAAAATGATTAATCGGGATGTTTTAAACATATTTGTCCCTTTCCCCAAGAAAGAAAATAAACAAAAACTTCATTCATTAATTTTGATTATTTTCCTTTTATTTTTCAATTTCTTTGAGTTTTGCACCTCCACTTTTCCTCTTATCTTGATAGTTTTCCTTCATTGTATCTGGTGCTGCTGGTATTTGTATTGACTCCAGGGCAGCCCTGGGGAATGTCAAATTGTGAAAACAGAAAACCAGTTTACTCTGTATTTTTATACACATTTTCCACAGCTAGGTGAACTTAACGTTTTGTCTAAAGCTGCAAGAAATGGTTTTTAAACAACTATGTAATAGATTTATATAAGTGCCAGGGCATATTCAAAATATTTCAACTTGACAATAAAGAGTCAGCTGTGTTATTTAAGAAAAACAAAATCAAATATACATATTTTGTAAACCCACTTAAACCTGTCATTGGAGCATATATCCCAGCAAAGTATAGGACACAAGGAAGAAACCATTCCTGGATAGGGCTCCAGTCCAACGCTGGGCAATCACACTTACACTGGTGACAAATTAGCATTGCCAGTCCACCAAACACACTGTGGGAGGAAACCAGAGCAACTGCAGATACAGGGAGAACATGCAAGCTCTTAACCACAAGGACCTGGGAAATGAACCATGGCCTCCTAACTGCAAGGCAGCTGCACTAACACTGTGCCACCATGCCACCCTCAAATATATAGATTTTAATTTTAGCAAAATATTGTATAAACAATGACTTAAAGTATAGCTATTTTAAAGAGGATTTAATTCCCATCTTACACTAAGAACCCCAAAAGGTAGACAAGATAAATAAGGTGGATTCATCAAATTTAAAGATGCATGGAAGCGCTTCTGACTTTTTTTAAATAGTAGCTAAGTGGTTTAATGCACTGTTAGTCATTTAATTCAGTCTGACACCATTGTGGAGTCGGAAAAGCAAAAGCCACAATAACTATTTTAAAAAATTCTTTTTTTTTATCAGCGCTGGGCAACACTTCTGATTGAATATGTGATTAAAAATATTAAAGGGAAGCACAATGGTGGTGCAATGATAAGTACTGCTATATGCAAAGCCACATAAGACCTGATGTAAATCATGTCTATAAAATCAGTGACTAGGATCTTATCCCAGTCTATATCAGTTCTGTTTACCTCCCACCCTATAAACAAATGCAGGTTATGTAGAAAGGCAGCCCTGAATGGATGAGCTGAGCTGTGTGAATCCCTGGCCAGGCTCCGGCTTCTGGCAGCACTACATCAGTACTAGCTTCAAGACGTACTCTGTAACATAAAACTGAATTACACAGAGAATGAATAGAAATATGAATATTTCATAATTTATATGGTGGAAGTCTAAAGTTAGAACTGAGTAATTTCACATTAAGAAAAAGATACAATGTAATTTACTTTTTATGTAATTTGTTTATGCTACCAAGATAGGCTTCATCTACTTTCAAACCTGTAATGAACAGTGCAAGTTTGATAATGGATGAGTGAAAGGATGGAAGGGTCAAGAAACAGCTAACCAGAAATCTAAAAAGGGATAAACTACAATTTAATATTTTCTCTGTCTCTCTCTCAAACACACACATACAATGATGACAAAACATTCTTCAGCCAACTATATCCATTTGACATAAAGTCAATTTAGAGTTGCTAGTTCACCTACACACATTTTTGAGACGTGTGCTTGTTTCCTTATGCAGAGATTGGGAAAATGTGAAAAATACATTTACTAAAATCAATTTCAATCATATATGTAATGAAAGGTAAAAAAAAACTATTATACAAGCCACTGTTATTTTGTAATAAGTACAAATTATACAGAATTAGTCTTAAATATTATGTATTTAAGGCTGAAATGTTTAATCAAAGTTCTAAAAAATATATTTTTTAAGATAAGACCCTCTTTTCCAAAGTTTCAGTAACTATAAGCATGACGTTGTTCAGCGCAACAAGTTGCATAGACCTCTGAAGACATTGAAAACTGGGTAAACGTTTATTGCTGTCATAAACTACACACTTTTCACAAGATTGTATCCTTTCACGTGCTGCTTAGCAGAAGAATATTTGCCCACAGGCTTCACAGACACAGCTTTAGTGATGTGAGTCACACCCATGAATAACTGTAATAAGAAACGTCTGATGAGACCCGAAATAACTACCCGGTCAGTAGAGAAACAATATATGCGTATTTTGCTATAAAACACACCTCTATTTGTATTCGACCGCTTTACACCTAAGATTAGCTATATGCTTCACCATTCAAAAGTCATTCTGAACGTTCTGGGATGCTAATGCATAATAAAGCAAGGCTCGCATTGTGTTTCTTTGTTCTGCATTGGTTAAGGAAATTATTCAGAAAGCCATCGGTGTTGTTAAGGTAAAGCAAAGCATCCTTCGGCTCAACATTGTGACCTCATCTGCCGATTTTCTCTTCCGTAAGCCACTTGCTCGGTCATTTAAAATGAAGCGTTATTGCCATATGCTCATCTGACACGGAGCTGTTGCTCTTATTGTTTTGCACAGGGTGTTGCCTGTTAAGATCACTGAATCCACAAAATGAGATGCTCGGCAAGAAAATGATAAACGAATCGCTTTCATCGCAAACACACTCAGAAGTAAAAAAGTTTAGACATCACTCCGTTTTACCAGTTTACAACATTATGAAAAATAAAGCACTGCTTAAAGATCAATACTACATTTAAAAGAAAGTCTGGGAGACTGCTGGCAAGATAGATTAACACATACACACATAGTTAAGTACCTCTTTCCTCCTTCCAAGCGCTCCAGGTCTGGTGATCAGCGCCGTATCTCCACATACGAGCGCAGCATCTTCTACGAATACACTGTCGGGAAGGCTATCATCCACCGGCAGTTCTACTATCTGGAGCCCGAGCTTGTGCATCAGAACTCCGACATAAAGCTCGTGCTCTCTCCTGGCTCTAGCTAGGTCTACGTCGTCGTTGGCCTCATTCATTCTAAGCGCATCTTTCGGTAACGAAGCAGGGACGCCTCGCACGATTGCATGGGTGTACTCGCCAAATCCGACCGTCAACCCAGCCATGTTTAAGCGGGCATGAAACGCTGTAAGCGACAGAGACAGGTGCTGCAATGCTGACAGTCCCTCCTTTATAACTGCCACAAAGGCAGCGGAGGAGATGCTAACGTGCCAAAGCGAACCGGGGCTGGACTGACGCCCGAGCCTCACTTGTTGTCACGTGCGTGTGGATATAAAACTGCGATTGTAAATCCTAAACCTTCAAAAATCATAGTGGGTTGCCGTCGACATAACCCACATTTTCATAAGTACTGCTTTATACATTTAGAGCGTCTTCCGAGTTACAGCTATACATTTCAGAGCTGGGGGTATCCGGTGCCTAGCCAGGTAGCTTTGCGTGTAACCCCATAACTAAACTAGGTCGGGACGGCACCTCCATAACTGAGCACAATCATACGACGCTAGACCAGAGGCGCACCGTAATCTAACCTTTACTCGAAAGTACGGAAGAGTAACTGCAGAAAACCCATGAGTATACTAGACAAAAACTTTAAAACTTCCTACAGGTAGTGCTCCTGTCATCGATTCGAAAGCAGACTCCGGTGCTAATTCCTCTAACAACTGAGCTATGTTTTCATATATCTGAAAACAAATGCAAAATGTTTTCAGAACGCAGAAGTTGCAGTACTACTTGTACTTGTTTGATGTCCGTTTGTACAGCGATATCGTTCTTATCTTCGACGTGGCAAATGGCAATTGTTACACAGAATTGGACACTCGGTATCGTGTACACGCTGGGTGTACTTTAATTGGAAAGGTAACAGGATCCTTTGAATTCCTTTCCTTTACTAAACAATTAATTTCCCGAAGCTGTATGTTCGTTATGTGTCTTGTTAGGAACCACCCTAGGACTGGTACATAGTTGACATTTGGGCATATTTGCATTAAGATATTATACTCGATATCCGCTAGTTTTCTCTTTGTTTAATTTCTTTTAAGGAAGTTTACTGACTGAAAATCATCATAGACAGATATAGGTATAAAGTAGATATAGATAGAGAGACAGATTTTTTTATATATTTTTGTCACATTATTGCTTATCAACTTCTCAGTCTATCAAGCAGTGTCATTATAATTTGCAGTTGTTCTGTGACATATGAAAGCTTATACAGTATGTAATGTACATGTTGCACATATTTGTAACTTGGACTTGATATGTTTAAGAGGCAGATCCAGTTTTTTTCTCTTTATAATTAAGCATATATTTCTGTAATGTGCAGATTATTCTATACCAATTGATACACCCTACCTGCTACAAATACCAGCAGTGAAAAGGACTCAACTATGTTTTAGCTCAAATACCTCTTCTTAAGCCTTTGAGTCTATCAGAATTAACTTCATGAAGCCCTAATTATCTTCTGCTAAAGATATCAAAACAAAACAAGTGTGTACCATGATGTGCCCAATATATGCATCATTCGAGGTTATTTTCTTTATAGATTGTAGTATATTTTTTGATACAAATCATGGAACAAAGTATAGCACAGTTGATAAAATTGTTTGCTTTTTTAAAGGAATGATTCCAGACAAAGAAAATACTGTGATATTCTTAAATTAGATAAATATGCCTGCTCACTAGAAACCATGTAATATTTTGGCTCCTGAATGATCATTTGCATTGGAATGTACTTTGGTTTTTCATGTAATTATCATTATATATATTTTTTCTTTATTGTTGTTATATTGCCTTTGTAAACACATTTGTGCATATCGTTTACAAGGGTCCTACTCAGTTATTAATCAAAAAGCAATTAAAAGCACTTAAAACTTTACAGTAAGTGAAATTTTTATATATATATATATATAATTGTGATGGACTAGCCTTCTATCCAAAGCTGGTTCTACATGATACTGAATTGGGATAATTACGTTTGTTTAAAATCAATGTATGGCACTAATATACTCTAGAAAAAATTGTTCATAATAAATAACTAATGAATTCTCAACCAGTACAGTGTACATTTAACATGGCCTTTGGCTTTGGAATTATTTTTTCACATTCATCAATAACACCAATTTAAGTTTATTTTAGACTGCATATAAAATGGTATGTTTTATTTTTGTTTTTCCTGAAAATGCTTCTCAACATTTATGAGCATTATAAGCATTGTACTAAAGATTTTTAGGATTAAATATGTGGGACTCCAGCAGTGGCTTCTTACTCACTAGCTGTTTTGTACCTGTGTGATAATAAGGTACACCACATTCATTAAAATTAAAATTGCAGACTAAGTCATTATTCTGGGTGTGGTACGAAAATGTACATTCTGTACACTCTTTGTCCATCTTTTATGTAGGAAAAACTATTCAATTAATTTGGACACACATATTTGTACACAGTGTAGGAGAAACACCAGTAACTAAGTGTTTTTATGGTGGGCAGGTATATTTAATGAAAGCTAAACATAACTTGCTTTATTGGGTGTTCTTTGTTACAGATATGCCTGTGCAGCTCCCAAATGGAAAATTCAATAAGCTATTACTTCAGGGGTCTATTTGTCATCATCCATGTGACACTGTGTCTACTAATAGGTTCACGTTGCATGAGCTTACTTGTTCCCTGTGAGTCACCTGGATTGTCTGAATACAGTCAAGTTAGTTTTTGATTACACTTCAGATTGTTACAGATTCTGAGGTAAAAAATAAATGGCAGGTCACAACAGACAAACAAATTAACTCAAACCATTACAAATGGTCTTATCAAATAATGCCAAAAGTGAGGGGATTGTCATGCAACTCCATGCCGCAAATCATCCTGGAATATACTCACTTAAATTATATTCAGTATACTGTATTAAGCAAAACATAGTGCATTTAAATCAATTTAAAATTCATTATAAACAAAACTGTAATACCTACATTTATGGGATACACTTAATAAATGTTTTCCTATCTAAAGCACACAAAGCATTTAAAATATTGAAGCAGATAAAGAAACATACATTAATTTGCCCTTGGCCAAAGAAATACCATAATTGGCTTAAAATGAACTAAGAAAAGAAGAAATTGTCCATCCATCCATTATCCAACCCGCTACAGTACATCCTAACTACAGGGTCATGGGGGTCTGCTGGAGCCAATCCCAGTCAACACAGGGCACAAAGCAGGAAACAAACCCGGGCAGGGCATCAGCCAACCGCAGTCCAAAAGATTAGGCACTCATTATCACAAATAAACAACTGAAAATTCTTTCTTTTGCACTTGCTTTTTAAGCTTCAAGCTTTTAAGCTTTTAAGATTCATCCATGAAGATTTTAAGGTCTATTTCCTTCACAAAGTACATTATTAAAGCACATTTAAAGCAGAGCACACTAACATGTACCTTAACTACAGTAATACCTTTTAGGTCACAATTTTAATGAACTAGTGTCCCTTGGTTTTTTACTCTCAATTTAAAAAATGAGCTCTTACAATAAAAATATTTTAAATAAATAATATGTTAATAATAAAATCAAAAGTTGAAATTGAAAGAAAATGCACACTACTTTTTTTATTATGGTAGTGTTCTGCAGTGCAGCATAGAGCTTCATTCTTTCTGACAAAGGATCTGAAAAAAGCACTGCACACCTGACAGTCTTTGAATGACACCATCTTGCATTTAGAAAAACCCTACATTGATATACTTTCTCCCAAGGTGGAATACTCCTTTTTCCTGTGGTGTCATCATAGATTTCACTTCTGGACCACCATTCACAGTGACAAAGTACATAACCCTCTGGTCCTCGACACCCCAACACTTTTATACAGAAGTGCTCTTTTTACCCATGTAAGGTTTTGTCTCACATAAGACTTGTCAGGTCTTAGCCCTACCTTTTGCTACCCATATGGCATCTTTGTTTCTGGAAAAAATATACCAACTGGGCAGGCCCCTTCAATAATTAAAGTTATAAGCAAAAGGAATAACCCACAATTTTTAGCCAATGGACAACAAAGAGGCTAAAAATTTCCACATTTTGTAAGAGGTCATTTGGAAAAAATTCTGTACTACAAAATTAGAACTGAACACTATTACTTGTCTATATGGGCAAAAATACAGTATATGGTTGTCAGCAAATCACAATAGCATGAACAACTCTTGTGCCCATGAAACAATGTTACTGGCAAAAAAAAAAAAAACAATAATGTAATGTAACTCTTATGAAGTGTAATAGGCTGATTGTTTTCCAAATGACAACCAGCTAGGTGTCAAAGCATTTCCTATTAAAGAATTGATACATACTTTTTCCACAGAACAAAAGATAATACATTTCTGAAAAAGTCAAGTTCTCAGCAAATGTTCACAAAACACAATGGGATACTTGATGTGTTTATGGGGGGGACAAATAAAGACGGTGATTCTTATTTCTAAGCAGCATCTGCTGAATATAGCCGGATATAACTCCTATTACGAGAAAAATATGCTTGGATATTTAAAAAAAATACAATAGTGTATGCAGTAGATATCTGTACAAAGCAAAACTACAGAACTCTTTATCTGTTTTTTAGTTACAGAGATTGACAGGATGGTCTTTGAACTATTCAGGAATATTTTAATCTTGAGCAATCATCCACAAAATAATGTATGAATGGTGTCAATAAAATATGTTTTTAATGTTTTGTCTTCATTGTGAGCAATTTAGTTCTGAAGCGTAACTCACAATAAAGTAAGGTATTGTCTTTAAATATAAAATTGGAATGTCAACATTATAAAGACAATCTGAGCATTCATTACCATCCACTGTTTTACTGAACAGTAAAAATGAATACAGTATCTTAAAAACCCAGGATAATTTTGATAAGCAGTTCATTGGAAATCCGATGTTTGTTTCAGTCAGACAGAGACAGATTTGACCCACGTGAAAAATGCATATTTCACGATACATATCCGTAAACAGTATTTCTATTACAGTGAAATATAAATAATAACAACCTAATAAAGAAATTAGTGTGTGTCTTGCCTGATCCACCTTTCTAAATTCCATAAGAGTTGGAAAATTTCTTTACCTAAAGATTTTCTTTAACTTTTTGCTCTCTTTTTACCAAATAAAAATGAACTGTCTTTAAAATAATATTTTAAATAAAATATTTGCTTAAGTCTATTAATTTACAAGAAACTACCCACATAGATCTGAACCTGAGTCTCTGAAGATGTTAGTGCTTCCCATTATTTCATTTAAAGTTGTGAAATATTTTAAGGTGGTATGGGGGTTATAGTGGCTAGAAATGCTGTTCTCCATGGACTCTGTGAAGTCGGAATGTTCTTCCCATTTCTACATTTTTTTCTCATAATACTCGTTTACATATTTATATATTCAAATTTTTAGAGAAAACAAGTGGCTCTTGATCAGACTGTGGGTATTTGCGTAAATGTGTCCTGTTAACTGAATGATGCTCTATCATGGAGACACTTCTGCATGTCATCTTAGATATTCAACTGTAAACTGTAACCTTATGCTGCACATCTTGCGATCACGCCATTGTCTTCTTTCCTATAACTACCATTTCCTGTCTACCTTTTCTCCTCAAAACATCACCTGCTCTATTTATTGGACAGTCTATTTGTTCGACAGTTATCCTCTTAAATTAATGTTTTTTCAGATGTCCGTCATACCAGGAAATTCAGAACAGTTATTCAAACGGAAAGGAGAATGGTTTCTCTGAACATCTCTTCTGTACACCCTTTCCCTCAGGACAGCAACGTGACTTTGCCCTTCACATAATGTGCTTGAATTACACAAACAAAAAATAATTTCTCCAGAATGAATAGGAGGCTTCAGTATATGGAGAAAAGACAGCATCTTCTTCATACCGGTGAATGTTTGATCCACAATATTCACTTCATTATGTAACAGAAAAAAATAATAATAATTTACAGAATTTGGCGATAATATTTCATAATACCATGAAATTTAATGTTTTTATTAAAAGGAATTGGACTACCCATTATCATATCTATCCTAGGGTTTAGGCATTTTTTGATTTCCTGTCAAATTTGAATATCAGATATTTGGTCTTGTGTGTACCAAATATGCATTTCAAAGGTTTAGTAATAAATCCTGTATCTCTCACAGATCACTTACCTCAAGCTGCAACATATTCTCCTTCCATATCACTACATCATCTTGGTAGGAATATGCAAATTGACCATTTGGTTTTAGTTATCAATTGTGGATCAATGCCAAAACAAACACAAAAGCTCTTCTGTCTCCAATGTTTTTAAGGTTGGTGGCATACTACACGATTTTTAGACTGAGAATATACTTAACTGTATCTGCTGAATTTCGTCTTGAGGGTGTCAGATTACATGATTTAATATCACAGGGGATGACTGCTTCACAAATTTTGGGCAGTTTCAAATTTTCAAACTCAATTAACATGCAACCTGACAGTGCAGTGGCATATACAAAAGCTTTCAAGGTATGGCAAGTTCAGCTGCAGCCCCCACCCATTCTTTGTCCTTTTTCTATTTTGTTGTGGTACAAAATACAAGAGACATCAGACAAATTAGCCTTTCTTATGCTTTTTGATCTAAAACATTCAGTATTCTCCTTTCATTGCAATTACATTGCACTTTCACTGAGTATTCATTGGTTGTTCATTCTCAAACACATGCAAGCCTTTCCTTGTGACATAAGACAAAATCAAACCTTGTAAGGGCCCGTTTATACTTCACGCTCAGAACGCGTATGCGCATGCATCATGGCTGCCATGCGTTCCCAGCATTCATTTGACATGTCCCCAGAGCAGGTCCTCAGAAATCAACGCAACACGGGCACGACTTGCAGTACCAGCAAAAAGTGGGGGGACGGCGCTGTGTGATAAAAGTCTCTGTTTACTATCTACGTGTGACACAAAGCCGGGATCAATGTGCGTGCTTCGATGTTTGATGAATGGTTCGATGTGGTGAAGCAAAATGCCGACATACAGATGCATTCGTGGTGCTTTTATATTCAAGCGTAGCATATTCTCGATTGTAATGACATGATTCATTTTAAAAGTCTCACATACCATCTTTTCTGCTGTCTTTTTTTTCTGGGGCTTCCTCCTGACCTGACAGGAGCGGCAAAAAGCAATAGATCACCACACAGAACACATTAAATATAATCCTTAGATTTATAATTGTATCACTTTCATGATGAAATGCATTAAAGTATGTATGTTACATTTTACAGATAAATCGTTAATTTTGTTTAAATAATGAACACTGTTAATAATTACACACATGGGGGTGACACGGTGGCATAGCGGTAGCGCTGCTGTCTTGCAGGGAGTCACGTCACTGGTATTAACTTCCTGGAGTTTATATGTTTTCCTGGTGAGTTTCCACAGTGTGCTTCGGTTTCCTTCCAAAGATATGCAGATTTGGTGACACTAAAATGACACTAGTGGATGTGAGTGCTTGTATTCACCTTGCGATAATCCTCGTCCAGGGATTGTTTCTGCCTCGTGCCCAATGCTAGCTAGAATGGATACATCCCTGGAATGATGGATTTAATCATTAAACATCCTTCTCAGAGATACTGCGGTAAGGTGTCATTGGAATTTAATAGGTGTTCCAGACAATTCACAACACAGCGAAGCTGAACCAGTTCTCACCGTGATAATATCTCACACTGCCACCTGGTGGATTCCTCCAGATTTATGTAAAGTACGTGCGCAAGTATAAACAGTACAACGCTTGCGCAGCAGGAGTGTCCGCTGCAGCATGCGTCACTACGCGTGAAGTATAAACACGGCCTAAGTGTCCGAACACTATGACTGCATTGCTGGGGATTTTTCACTACAGGACTGGAGGTCAGTATGCTGCCACTGCCCACAACTACGATTACAACTGACAATCTCAAAGTATTTTCTGTCATTTCTGTTATTATTATTGTAACATAACACATACAAAACACTTCCCAAAAATATGATTAAAATGAACAGGGTCAGAAATGGGCAGCTTTCCCATTATTCATTGTACAATCTGAATTTCTATTCTTAACAGCTGGTGCCATTGTGGCAAACAAATGAATTGCATTTAACGCTAAACATGGAGATATACTGATAGTTTAAACAAAGAAAAGCCAACAGATAACTGATAGGCAGTGCACTGTGTAAAGTGCTTGGCAAGATTTGTTTTTAATAAGAATTATTACAAGTAATTATTTAAACAAAGATTCCCTGCTTATGATTCTTCAATTGCCTTTTAAGTATTACTAATATTATTTCTTAATATATTAATTGAAAAAGTCATAATAAACAAGACATTTTTTTCAGAATAACATGACAACACTCTGCTTCATAGTTATTTAATTCTGGAGAAATAAGGCAGATATACAAATCATTCTGGTAAAAGATGAATGGTGATAATAGAGTGCACATTACACATTCATGTGTTCTTGTAAATTCCCCATTTTAAAATGTACTTTAGTCAATAATAAATTTAGTTTTCCACAAGTTAAATTAAGGAGGTATGGTTGTGAAGTGGCAGGTGCTACTGGTTCACAGTTCAGCTTAG